>NW_027442479.1:0-107500 GCF_048569485.1 Anomaloglossus baeobatrachus | reverse complement strand
ACGCCGTACGACCCGCCCCCTTAGGAAGGAGGCGGGTCGCCGGCCAGAGCGACGTCGCAGGGCAGGTAAGTGCGTGTGAAGCTGCCGTAGCGATAATGTTCGCTACGGCAGCTATCACAAGATATCGCATCTGCGACGGGGGCGGGGACTATCACGCTCGGCATCGCTACATTCGGCTAGTGATGTCGCAGCGTGCTAAGTACCCCTAAGGCTGCATTCACACACAGCGTTTTTGCTGCGTTTTTTGAGGATACGTTTGTCAGCTGCAAAAGATCAGCTTTTTAAAAAATTGCATCACCTGAAAGGTTTTTGAGCTCATAGATAATATTTTCAATAGCAAAAGCAGATTAGAAAAACGCCACACAAACTGACATGCTCATTCTTTGTATACTGTCTGTATTTTATAACGAGGTTAAAGGTAAACATAAAATGAGGTGTAGCAAGCATTGAAATTCCTTATTTTACAATTTGCCATTTTTAACAAACAATAGGCTTTAGATATAATTTGAAAGGTAAAATAAAAAAAAAAAAATATACAACTCTACGATTCCTAGCAACTATTACTATGCCAAAAGAAACATACTGCAAATATAAGGCAAATTTTGCAAACAGTAAGAAAATTCAAACAACTAATATATGTAGAAAAAAAAGCAAAAACCCAAGAGAATAACATCAAAGGTCGTAGATCTTAAGGGTTGGGTTAAATGTAAGAGACCACAGATACCACCTCTCAGCATATCTAGAAAAGTTACCTTCCTTCGGGGCTATGTTGTACTCATAGATGTTGTGTAAGGAAACCCTATCTATAACTTCTTGTATTATAAAACACGATGTAATAAACTATGTAAGTGGCAAACAACAGTTTTCAACAAAAACATACTAAATAACATTTAGTATATTGCTTATACTTGAGTGAAAAATGTATTCTATCATAAAAATGATTAAATGTCTGATGTTCACATTGTACTACAATACATTTTTCACTTAAATATAAGCAATATATGTGGGAGTCGGAATCGTAGTCGGTGCAAGGGAAATTGAGGAGTCGGAGTCGAAGGTTTGGCTTACCGACTCCACAGCCCTGGCAACAAGATCTATAAAATTGCTGCACTACTAAACCCAGGAAAAAAAATGCACAAAACTAAAACTATGTATATATATTTTTTTTTTTAATACAGCTGACAAAAATGTGGAATAAAATGTGATCAAAAAGTCATATAAATAAAAATTGTAACACTCAAAACTAGTGATGAGCGATCCTGCCAAGGATCGGGTCAAGATCGCCCAACCCGCCTGAGGTCACCGATTGGATTGGTGATCCTTGCCGATCCTAGCTGAACCCATTAAATTCAATGGGAGGCAAAAGTGATGTATTGTAAAATTGTTTGATGGGGGAACTGTAATAGAAAGAAAATAAAAAGGGTTAAAGCAGTACATATTTACCGAGTGTCCATGAGGCTGCAGTGCTACTTTCGAGTCCGCTAATTATCCCTCATCCATATTCACTGCTTTCCCCTTACACCGGCATCTTTGATTAAACTTTTACCACGACCCGACCCTCTGAGACAAGTGTCTGTGCTTGGTTGAAATAAAAAACGCTGTGTCCTTATACTGGTGATAAATAAATACTTAAAAAAACAAAACAAAAAAACGGTATGTGGTTCCCCATAATTTTGTTTCCCAGTTAAGATAAAGCAAGCTGGGGGCTGGTATTCTCAGGCTTAAAAAGACCATGCTTATTGGCCCCCAAGCCTAAAAATAGCAGCCTGCAGACAGCCAGGATAGCCGCATCAACTAGATGCGACTATCCCGAAACTTCAATTGGCTCTTCCCGATTGCCCTGGTGCGGCAGCAATCAGAGTAGTAATGGGTTCATAACAGCTATGAGCTGCCACTAAGCCCTGGATTAGTGATGGGCAGGGGTCTATGAGATCCCCCATCACTAATCATATAAGTAAAAAGAAATAAAACACAAACACGGAAAAATCCTTTACTTAAAAAAACAGTCTTGACTGCAGCCAATCAGAGATGCCAGTGGGCAGGGAAAGCGGTGAATACGTATAAGAGATAATCATTGTCCCCGGAAGAAGCGCTGCAGCTGCGGGGAGACTCGGTATGTCCTGCTTTAACCCTTTTGTGTCTTTCTTTTTTTTTTTTTTTACAGTAGCCAATCACAGTCATACCAATACTTGACATCACTGTGATGGGTAGGTAGAGGATGGTTTTACCATCCGAATATTTACCGATCCTTGGCAAGATCACCCACTTTTGCGGTAAATGTTCGGATGTCCAATCCCAATTCGGTCAAAAATCGTACGATTTTAACATTTTCCGATCTTTGCTGATCAGGATTGCTCATCTGTACTGAAAACGTCATCTTGTCCTAAAACTAAAAACAAAACAGCCATACAGCTCAGTCAGCTAAATAATAAAAAAAGCTATATTTCTCAGCCTACAGCAATTCAGAAACTTTTTTTTCTATAAAATAGTTTTTATAGTTTAAAAGAAGCAAAAAAAAGTATAATTTTGGTAGGCTGTAATTGTGGTGACCTGAAGAATAAAGCGGTCATCACTTTTATGACTTGGTGAACAGTGTAAAAAAAAAAAAAAAAAGAATAAAATGCTGAATTGATGTTTCTACATAACTTTGCCTCACAAAAGGTGGAAACGAAAGTGATCAAAAAATGCGTCCTAAAATTTTACCAATGAAACTCCAACACATCCCACAGAAAACAAGCCCTCACATGACAATTGTCAGCACAAAAATAAGAATATTAGAGCCTTCAAATTTTGGTGAAAAACATTTATCTATTTAACAGTGTTTTTAGTGTGATAGTAGCCAAATATAAAAACACAATATAAATCTGGTATTGCTGAAATCGTTCTGACCATTAGGAATGAAGACGCCTAATCATGTATTCCATAAGGTATAAGGAGTAAAAAATAAAGCCAAGTCTTCAACTGCTGTTGATTTGTTTATTCTTCCTCCCAAAGATCGCACCATAATGAGGCAGAAGGGGTTCACATTGAGCTCTTGTCTGGCCTGTGGTCCGGCGGTGTCTATCTTTTTACGCGTCTATTTAGGCATGCACGATAGTGTGATGAACAAGAGAATTGTTCACCTTTAAGATGGACACCGCTAAACAGAGGCCAAATGGAATCCGGAGTAACAGTGCTGCCTCATTAGTGAGCGATTCACATATTTCAGAGAAGTAGATGGAAACCGTGATGTAAGTGCTCAGTATAGAGCACAGGATAAACGTAAACTGATCCAAAACATTCTGTACCCTAAATTGACAAATAGCATTCAGTTCAACCCACAAAAACACAATTCCCCACTCAGGTGTGTCATATGTTGAAGGAAATATTGGGGGCGTTCACGTTATTGGTAGCACAAAAGACTAATGAAAAGCGTTATGGCTCCTCCTCAAAACAGAAATCCAGCAAAATCTGTGCTCCCAAATTTACATACTCCCCTCCCTTCTGTGCCTAAGGCCCCTTCACACTTTTGTGTCTCCAGTACATGTGACGTCCGTTTTCACACGTACCGGAGACATAGGCACACGTAGACCCATTAAAATCAATGGGTCTGCGCACACATCGGTGTTTTCACATGGACCGTGTGGGGCATATATGTGTCCGCGTGCTCCACACGTAGACATGTCTGTTTTTCTCTGGCAGCATGGATGTCACATGCACCGCACGGATGTGCTCTGTGTGACATCAGTGTGACACGTACTGGAGAAAACCACATTTCTGTGAAATAAAATTAATTTCTATACTCACCTTCTTCAGCCCTGCTGTTTCTGCCGCTGCTGTGACTTGCTTACGACCCCCGCCCATTATACTCATCACATATTCACTGCACTTCGGGCCGGAAGCAGCAGCAGGGAGTCAGCAGGGACGGAGACGGCAGAGTGAAAGACATCAGCACCACGGATAGCAGCAACCAGGACAGGTGAGCAGAAAGTTCCTGCTCTCCATGTGTTATCACGGATAGCACACAGAACATTTGTGAGCCAAAATCACGGCACATGGAGGGCCGTACGCAAATTTACATATCCGTGCAAAACGTGCATGATTTTCATGTACGTGGAAAGAGGCGTAAGCCACAGTTAACGTCCATATGTTGGCATTATTGTAGTGAGTAGTGCCCATTTAATTTACGAGGTGTGTGTCTCCAGAAGCATGGGTTGGGCACAAGAGAACTAAGAGAGATAAGAGAACTACAATATACTGGGCACGACAAGGGCTTATTTGCTATTTTTAATTCTCCCACATTCACTGCATTTGACTTCATGGGTGTTCCCTTCCCTCTAGAGTCCTGCCGTATTACCAAACAATACTGTACGGTCACTGTATTGCCTCGTTCAGGAGAAATGGTGCAACATATTATGATGCATTTATTGACTTATTCCCCTTGTGAAAATAGGAAATCTGGGGTTAAACCAAAATTTTAGTTGTAAAAATGTAATTATTTTTTCTTCATCTCCTAAAGCCTAAGCCATACGGCGAGAAAATCGGTGCGAGTGGAGTGCGATAAAACATCGCATTCCACTCGGACCAAATTTAGCCTGTGTGTCAACGCACATGAGCGATTATTTTCTCAGCCCTAATCTGACCGAGAAAACAATCACAGCATGCTGCGATTGTAGTGCGAGACTCTTTTCTCTCGCACCCATTCAAGTGAATGGGGCGAGAGAAAAATCACGGTACACCAGTGTACCGCGTGTGCAGAGCGAGAATCGCAATAGCCGGCTACGGAGGAGAGAAGGGAGATAAATCCCTCCCTCCCCTACTCCGTGCCGGCCTGCCCCTCTGCAGCGCTGGCCCGCCCCTCCTCAGAGGCGGCTCGCAGCTGAGGTCCATTCGCACAGTCGGACCTCACTTGCATGGATACTAGCATGACACTCGCCTCCTGCTGTTCTGCCAGCGCGAGCAGAGTGTCATGCGAGCATCATAGTAGTGCCCCATGTGGCCCTGACCTAATAGTGTAAAATTTTATGACACACCTGTAATGTCAATATGTTCACTGCGCCCCTAGAAGAATTCATTGAGGGGTGCAGTTTTTTAATGGGTCACTTGTGGGGGGTCTATGCTGTTCCGACACCTCATGGGGGTTTGCCAATGTGTCATGGAACCTCTAAATTATTCCAGCTAAATCTGAACTCCAATATGGCACTCCTTCCTTTTTTCACTTTGTACTGCGCCTCAAAAGTAGTTTTTGATCACATATGGGGTACTGCTGTACTGAGAAGAAATTTCACAACAAATTGTATGTGTCACTATCTCTCGTTACCCTAGTGAATTTAAAAAAATTGGTGTTAACGCAACATTTGTGAAGTTAAAAAATTTATTTTTTCATTTTCGCAGCTCAACTTTATAAAATCCTGTGAAGCACCTAAAAGTTCGAGGTGCTCACCAAACATCTAGGTAAATTAATTGAGGGGTCTAGTTTCCAAAATGGGGTTACTTGTGGGGGGATATCAGGGAATCTCCAAACGCAACATGGCGTCTGCTAATAATTTCAGCCAATTTTGCATTCAAAAAGTCAAATGGCGCTCCTTCCTTTCCGAGCCCTGTGGTGTGCCCAAACAGCAGTTTTCCCACCACATAATGGGCTATTGGCGTACTCAGGAGAAATTGCACAACAAATTGTACAGTGCATTTTCTCCTTTTACCCTTGTGAAAATGAAAGATTTGGGGTTAAAGCAACATTTTTGTTCTAATGATGTAATTAATTTTAAGGCTCAACATTATAACATTCTGTGAAGCACCTGAGGGTTTAGGTGCTAATCAAACATCTTGATAAATTCCTTCAGGGGCCTAGTTTCCCTTCACATTGCTTTAGTTCATGTAAAGAACCTAAAGGATTAATAAACTTCTTGGATGTGGTTTGGAGCAGTATGAGGTTTGCAGTGTGTGTGCAGTGACATCCAGGAGGTCATTGGAGTTCCCAATGACCTCTGATGACCTCCTAATGACACCCGCACTACAGCGGGTGTCACGGCGGTGACTTTATTGATTTCATCAGCGTTCATTAGTAACTCCGATGACCTCCTAGACGTCACTGCACACACTGCTTGCTGGATACTCACCTGTCACCGAAAATACTGTCCCCGGCGAGGTCCCTGGCGATGCTCCTGCTTCCAGGTCCAAGGTGCAGTGAATATGCAATGAGCATAATTAGCGGGGGGTCAGAAGCAGGAGAAAGCGAAGCTGTAGGAAGAAAGCAGCGCTGGATACAGGTGAATATAGAAAATCTTTTTATTGCAAAGACACGTGTTTTCTCCGGTACGTGTCACACTGATCACATCAGTGTGCGATCCGTGATGCCGAAGAAAAAATGGACGTGTGTGGGTGCGGGGACATGTGGGACCACACAGACGTGTGTGTGTGTAACTCTACAGAATAACATGGGTGCATATGGCAACCGTGTTAGAAAGGGATGTTACAAGTACCTGAAACATGGACGTCTGAAACTGGCCTAAAAGATAGTGATGCCCCCGTACAATGACTGCTGCCCCTCGCTTGCCCTAAACAAATTCTAACAAGTAAAACAGGAAAGTCCAGCTCAAATGAACAGTTGTTTCTTTTCTTGAGAATTTCAAGTACACGGGACATTATAGCGTTTTCCTTGTGAAAAATTTTAAGTCCCGTCACTCCCGTGTACTTGAAATTGTTAAGAAATAAAGAAGCAATGTTCATTTGAGCTGGATTTTCCTGTTTCACTTGTACGATTATCAGGCCGTGGCAGGGTCTCTGTTCTGGCTCTGAACAGAGAGTGGATGCAGAGATGGTGAGCTGGATTTGTTGCTACTATTACTAAACAAATTCTATTTTTTTTTTTTATTTTTTTATTTATCCACAAACTCGAGCTTGGATAAAAAATAGTAAAAATCAAGTATACAGGTACAACAAAATCAAATAATCTGAAACATATGCCTCAGAGCCTGATAGGCAGAATGGGCCCACCACAAGCTCAAGTCTGGAACTAAGTTTTAATAGAGCTATAAAGGATATAACCCATGAACAAAAAAAGAAAGAAAAAGAAAAGCGACAATTAAAAGGAAAGAACAAGAAAAGAAGGGCACAAACATGCATACTGGGGATGTCTAGGGTGGACGCAGGGGGGAATCTAGTGAAATCCAAGGGAAAGGGGGAGGGAACTCCAACCCCCAAGGGCACAGGCACCCAGTACCCAAAATATTCTATCTTCCGGTCATCAGCGCCTCATAATTCTCTATATATTTAAAATCCAGCCAAGGAAACCAGGTTGTGTAAAAGAGCTCATACCGATCATAGATAGAGGACATCATATCCTCCATTTGCATGAGGTTATTGACCCTAGAGGCCCACATGGCCAGTAAGGGGGGAGTGTCAGACTTCCATTTCAGAGGGATGCACAAGCTAGCGTCCATCACCAAAAATCTTAGCAGAGAATGCTTAGGTTCTGTGCGCACGTTGCGTATTTTCATGCAGTTACGCTGCGATCTGCACTGCAGCGTAACTGCATTGTGTCCTGCGACCCCAGCACAATCTATGAAGATTGTGCATGAGACGTGCGCACGTGGCGTATTAGAACGCAGCGCTTCGGCTGCTGCCCGAAGCGCTGCGTTCTAAGAAGTGACATGTCACTACTTTCGTGCGCTTTGCATGCAGCCCCCGCTCTGTCTATGGGAGGGGCTGCACTCAGAGCGCATGAAATCGGCTTTTCATTACGGACTCTTTCTGCAGCGATTTGAAGCGCACGTGTGCTGTTCAAATAGCTGCAGAAATTTCTGCAGGGACAGAATGCAACGTGCGCACATAGCCTTATAGTTGTTTATTGATGACTCCGACAGCTGCAACAGAAACCGTTCCGGAACCAGCTCCTGAGTCGTACCAGTCACATACTTTAATCGCTCCCCCCACATCCAACCAGAACCTCTGTAAAGCGGGGCAAGACCAAAAGATGTGTACAAAATCAAGCTCTCCCTCACAAAATGTCTAGCAAGAGTGATGCGTCCCCGGGAAATCTGATGCAGTTTGGTCGGGACCCTATACCATCTCGCTAATAAATTAAAGTTAGCTTCTTGATCTAATTGAAGCCTTGTGGGCAAAGACCAAGATTGTCCCTATTTGCTCGTCCGACAGTGTGATCCCCACCCAGGTCCCTCTCCCACTTTCGTAGATACTCCGAGGGAGAAGCATCCTCTAGATTTGACAGAGGGCATAGACCAGAGAGAGAGAATGCGGCACTGTTCCCCCTCCCAAACACACCTTCTCGAACTCAGTGGGGGGCCAACGTAATGGTCAAAAGTGGGTAGGGAGCAAATAAAGTGTTTGAGTTGCATAGATCTCCATAGCACGAGCGAGCCCGGTGACTCCGCGTCCTGAAGATCAGCCAAAGAAGGCTACCCGCACCCAGTCCCAAACTGACAAGCTCTGAACCTGGTACCTATAATCTAACTGCTGAAAACTGGATCTGCAATGCTGGGGAGGAACTCAGGGGAGCCTATAATGGGTGAGAGCGGAGAGGGCACAGGGAGCAAGTACTTTCTGAACGTACATTGAGAGCAACACTCCAACGTTGCACCGATGGTCTGATGGGACCTCAAAGTCTGGGAGGGAATGTTTGTGACTCAAAGAGCGGCCGAGAGAAAGATATTCAAAAAGCTTTCCTTCTTCCTGGGAATGACCTCTCCCAGCAAGGGTGACAAGCTACTCGCCACTATCCTCGTAAATAACGTCAAGTCAGCATTAAGGAGGGAAATGGGGAGGTAGCTTGAGGAAAGGGTGAGATCCTTACCCTCCTGTGGAATCACTACGATTTTGGCAGCCATCGTATCCCTGGGCAGGGGAGGCGAGGGGGGAAAGGGTCACATTGTTGAAGGCCTGTAAGAATGCTGAGTAGAGGAGAGGACCCATATTCTTATAATAAATTCATGGAAATACATCTGGTCCCAGGGCTTTCCCCAACAGGGAATACTTGATAGCAACCACAAGCTCTGACTCCGAGATCGGTCTCTGCAGCTCCAAGTGATCCCCAGGTCTGATCCGCTTCATACCCGACCTATGGATATACACCTCTATATGTTTGCGGAGGTCCTCTAGGGACTTCTCCGACCGGAGGGTGTCGATGGAGCAGAGTAAGAGTAAAAGTCCCTAAATGCCACTGCAATTTCCTTAGGCAGGACTGCTGACCCTCCACCAGAAGACCGCACTAAAGGGACATACCCCTTTAGCCTCTGAGTCCATAATGTTCTTGCGAGGGTTCTGCTGCTCGTTTCCAAACTTGTAAAAATGGCATCGGCACCGGGCCAAAGCACTTTGAGCCTTGACGTTCAGCAGGGCGCATCTCATTTCCTAACCAAGAGGGTACCTACGGTAACGTCTAAGGAACCCTTATGGTTAAGTTCTAACTGGCGAATTTCGGACAGAAGAGCAGTGACCTCCTCGGCTCACTCCCTCTTCAGTCGAGCCCCATGCTTAATAAAAAGCTTCCTAGTGACACATTTGTGCACCTCCCAGACCACAATCGGTGACACCTCTCCGGTTGCATTGCCTTCCAGATATTCTTTCAATCCTGTCCGCACCTCCTCCATTACCGTCGGATCAGCCAATAACGAAGTATTCAAGGTCCATTGACTGTCTAAAAATGGGGTTCCACAGCCTAACTGAAAGGGTAATCAGCGCATTGTCCATCCTGGCATGTTCCCCACATCCTCATATATTCCTCGATGCTGGCATGTCCCCACCCCCATCCTGATATGTTCCTCCATCCTGGCATATGCCCCCATCCTGATATGTTCCTCCATCCTGGCATGTCTCCCCATCCCGGTACAGCCGCACAGAGTTTAAAAAAAAAAAAAAAAGCATACTTGCCTTAAAATATCCACTCCACCACTGCGCGCCTCTGGGTCCTCAGTTTCTGCGTAGCTAGAAGACGTCAATACGCCGACAGAGGGCTCTGCGTGTCTGTCTGGCACTCGTGCCATAGGTTTGCTATCACTGCTCTAGGAGATGATGACCTTCTCCATGAACGAGTCAGAATGTGAGGTTCCAGATTCTTCATGAAATTTGTTGTTTGTTTGCCCTCGTCCAAGATGGAGTATGTTACCTCGTCTAGCCCTTGAACTTCCTGTGTGCCCTGCTTATAAGTCCTGGTCCGGGGTCCATTCCCTGCCTGAGTATTTTGTGCTACTGGCTCCTAGACATTCTGGCTTGCTATGGACTGCCTGCTGCATCTTAATTATGTGCTCTGCCTCAGCACTGTTCTTATGCAGGTCTCATTCATGACGGACTGTGCGCTGAATTTTTGCGGGGCTTACTTCTGTCCTAGGTAGTATACTGAAACGTTTTTTGTGCACTTAATTCTGGACATTTATTACCTGCTGCTGTGCTGATTATATCCTGGACATGTCACCATTTTGTTGCTGTGCTCATAAACTGGACATTCACCATCTGTTTGCTGCAAACATTTCCCTGGACATTCACCTCTGCTTACAATATTCTGGACATTCATGCTCTAGTTTGTTGCAGACTCATATCTATTCTGGACTTCGGCATATCAGTTGCTGTGCGCGTTATTCTATTTGCTGTCTGAACAGTTACATATAGTGTGGGTGCATTTACATTCTATTTGTAGTTGTATTCTGGTAGTCTCTGCCTAATTTCACTGTGTTTATGGTTTGTTTAATACAGAGCATTCACCCAACCCTTGTCTCAGTTTCGTTATATTAACTGCGATTAGATTAGTGTATCGACATAATTGTTACACAGTTGCTGCCATCCGGAGGTACGTTGAGCGTATCCCTCTTCTCCTTTCTCAGTGTTGGGGGACCTGACGTGTCCAACGAAAGCCAGCCAGGTAGAGACATCTCGAAGGACCCCAAAAAAGAGAACAGACTTGGAAGGTTTAAGTGCTTTTTAAGTAGGAACATTGACTCCCCCTTTTGGACTATGAGGTGGAACGGGTGACCCCAACGGTATGAAGCATTGACTTCCTTAATTCTACACAAAAGGGTGCAGCTGCCTTCTTATGAGAAGGGTTCTGCTGGAGACGTCTGGAAACAGTGACACCATAGCACCCTCCATATCCACCGGACCATGAGACCAGGCCCCCTGTAGGATCCGCTCTTTGTCCCTGTAATAATGCAAGTGGCACAAAACATCTCTTGGACAGGAGGAAAGATGAGCATTTGGCATGGCCACCCTATGGATCCTGTTGAATCATA
The DNA here is from genome assembly GCF_048569485.1 of Anomaloglossus baeobatrachus. NCBI lineage: Eukaryota > Metazoa > Chordata > Amphibia > Anura > Aromobatidae > Anomaloglossus > Anomaloglossus baeobatrachus. The sequence goes on along the minus strand of NW_027442479.1, from coordinate 96,281 downwards.
TCATGTATTAAAAATAACTAGCACTCTTGTATACAGACGCTCCTGGGACCAGTCCTTTGGAATGCCTTTCAGACGGATGTTATTTCTATGGCTTCTGTTCTCCTGATCCTCTAAGATCAGCGCCAGATCTCTTATGCGGTTATTAGATGTTTCACAGTCTCTCTCCAGTCGATCCAATCTGCCCTCCAAGGATTCCTGGGCCTGCTCTGTAGCAGTGACCCTATCATCCAGCACCCCCATCTCCTCTCTTATAGCTGTTAATGCTGATAGCTGGGCCTGCTCTATCCTTGTCATTATCTCCTCAAAGTCATTTTTGCTAGGCAAGGCCAGAATCAGTTCCCTCAGGGCCTGCAGATCTTGAGTGTCAGAGGAGCGCTGCATGGGTGTTAAGGAGCCATTGAAGCTGCCCCCATCCAATGCAGAGGGCTTCCCAGAGCTGAATATTGCCTGTACCCTCCATCTCTTGCGTGCCTCCTGAGAGATGTATCACCCCGGCCCCATCCTCCCCCCTCTGCCAGACTGCACAGAGGCCATGCACCCACTGTCCAAGCCTGTATCTGAGGCTGAGTCCCTCTTACATCCTCCAGTCTGGGCTATTACATGGAGAGACTCCCTGGGCCCCGCAACAACTTACAACATGTGCAGGCTCCCGTTGTTGTTTCGAGAAGTTCTGCCCGGAGCACACAGAGCTGGCCAGCGCCATCTTGTCTCCAGCCGTGCGCGGGTATCTGTCACGCTCCCCGGGTCCTCTGCTCCGCTTCCCGGCTCACCTGCTACGCTCCCCGCTCTCCAGCCTCCATCGCCCGCGCTTCCCAGGCCTCCTGGTCCCCGCTCCCGGCGCCCGTCGGCTTCCCAGCCCCAGCCCGGCTCTGCTGCGTCCTCCTCTCAGCTTCCTGCCCTGGCTTCTGGCACCCGGGCCGCGCGCATGCGCATTAGGGCGCGCGCGCGCGGTCACTGACCCTTTCTTAAAGGGCCAGTGTCCACTGACAGGAAATGTAGCACACAGGTACGGGGTATAAAGGGGTGCAATGTCCAAGGGGGCGGGGCCTGATCTTCGTGTTTCCCAAGCTAGGAGTCAGGTCTCCTTGTGTCTCTGTGCCATACTCACGTATCTCTCTTCTAGAGCTGATCCTGCCTCGCCATCCGGTCCTGCCGCATCCCGCTGCATATCTGCCATCCTGACAGTCCGTACCATCTCTGACCCCTGTGGTGACCCGTCATCTCGCTCCAACGGTTCCGGACTCCGCCTGACATCATCTCGGCTTCCGAACCTGAGCTCCGTCACCCGGACTACCATCAGTGACTCCGTGGTCCCAGGGACTTCTCTATTATACTCTTGTGCACGGACTGCCCTGCTACCTGTAGTGCTCCAGCTACCGGACCCCTTAGCATCATCTAGGAGTTTGGCCCAGTGGATCCACCTCCTGGGTCTGCCCTTCCACCTGGCCCTAACAGTAAGATCAGGCCATGGATCCCGCTGAAGCACTAGCGGCCTTGCAGGAGGAACTCCAACGCCAGCGTGAGACCCAGACCCGCATGCTGAACTTCATGACTTCGGTGGACGCCCGCCTTAACACGCTACAAGCGTAAATTACATCTTCAGCATCTCGGGCTTCCACTAGCCAATCCACGGCTCCAGCCCCCGTGGCAGCCTCTTCGGATGCTTCCAGACTTCGTTTGGCTTCACCACCCCGGTACGCCGGAGATCCCAAGACCTGCAGGGGTTTCATAAACCAATGCTCCCTCCATTTCACGCAGCTGCCGCATTTGTTTGCCTCCGACCAAGCCAAGGTCGCCTTCATCATGTCCCATCTAGAGGGTGAGGCACTGGCGTGGATGAACCCCTTGTGGGAGAAGGAGGATCCTGTGACCACGAACATCCAGGAGTTTCTGCAGGCATTCCGTGGCACCTTTGACGAGCCCGGACGCGCCTCCGCGTCTGCCTCATCTCTTCTCCGGTTACGTCAGGGGACTCTGACGGTGGGTCAATACGCAATCCGTTTTCGCACCTTGGCTTCGGAACTTGGCTGGAACAACAAGGCCCTAACTGCCGCCTTCTGGGAAGGACTCTCGGGTCGAATTAAAGATGAGCTGGCTGGTCGTGACGTACCATCCACCCTGGATGCCCTGATTACCCTAGCGACTCGAGTGGACATCCACTTTCAGGAGCGATCTAAAGAGGTGTCCCGTGAGAGACGTCCGGTACGGCATTCCTCTCCTCCGCAGAAGTCCGCCATTCTCCAGTCAACGGCATCTGGTGTCTCCGTCCATGAGCCCATGCAGGTCGACCGTGTGCGGCAGTCTGAACAACGTCGAGCAGAGCGGCTCGCCAAGGGCCTCTGCTTCTACTGCGGAGAGGGCACACACCTGCTACGCTCCTGCCCAGAGAGGCCGGGAAACTCCAAAGCCTAGGGTTGGTAGGAGAGGCCACCCTAGGTGCTGGGACTCTCTCAGACCCGGTTATGTGGACTGTACAAGTGTCAACGGGAGAGACGCGGTTCACGGCCGAGGCGTACCTCGATTCTGGGGCAGCAGGCAATTTCATCCAGCAAGCCACGGTGGACAAGTACCAGGTGCCTGTCACTCCACTCGACAAACCTCTCGTGATTGCCTCTGTGGATGGGAGACCCCTCTCTGACACCATCTCCTGGATCACCAAGCCGGTGGAACTACGTATCGGTGCCCTGCACACCGAGAACATCGCTCTCTACGTCCTTCCACACATGTCCCATCAAATCCTGCTGGGACTTCCCTGGTTACGGACACACGAGCCATCAGTCACCTGGGGCACTGGTGAAATCACCCGATAGGGCTCTTCGTGCCAGGAGAAGTGTCTGAAGACCATACAACCCATCCGACGACCTCCGGTTCCAGAGAACCTACCGGGACTGCCCTCGGCCTATTGGTCCTTCGCGGACGTCTTTGATAAAAAGGAATCTGAGGTACTTCCGCCACATCGTCCGTACGATTGTGCCATCGACCTGCTCCCGGGAACAACACCACCTCGAGGACGGATATATCCATTATCTCCAGCCGAAACAAGGGCCATGTCTACTTACATCACAGAGAGCCTGGCAAGGGGATTCATTCGGAGATCCTCCTCTCCTGCTGGAGCAGGCTTCTTCTTCATTAAGAAGAAAGAGGGCGACCTACGCCCATGTATAGACTACCGGGGATTGAACCAAATCACCGTAAAAAACAAGTACCCTCTGCCGCTCATCCCCGAATTGTTTGACCGGCTTAGAGGAGCTCGTGTGTTCACCAAATTGGACCTTCGAGGTGCCTACAACCTGGTCCGCATCCGCTCTGGGGACGAATGGAAGACCGCGTTCAATACTCGCGATGGGCACTATGAATACTGCATAATGCCCTTCGGCCTGTGTAACGCACCAGCAGTCTTTCAGGAATTGGTGAACAACGTTTTCCGGGACCTTCTCTACGTCTGTGTGGTGGTGTATCTGGATGATATCCTTGTCTTCTCTCCGGATCTCCAGACCCACAGAGAGAACGTGCAGCTAGTTCTACAAAGACTGAGAGAGAATCGTCTGTACGCTAAGTATGAGAAGTGTGTCTTTGAGCAGTCTTCTCTCCCCTTCCTGGGTTACATCATCTCCGATACCGGACTGCAGATGGATCCAAAGAAGGTCTCCTCCATTCTCAACTGGCCTCCTCCTTCTGGACTGAAGGCAATCCAACGCTTTCTGGGATTCGCCAACTACTACCGCCAGTTCATCCCTCACTTCTCTGCTCTGACCGCTCCTCTCTCCGCCTTGACCAAGAAGGAGGCTAATCCAAAGGACTGGTCACCTGCGGCCGACGCCGCGTTTGGCTCCCTGAAGCGGGCATTTGCCTCCTCTCCTGTGCTCCACCGTCCGGAGTTAAACCGCCAGTTCACCTTGGAGGTGGATGCCTCCTCCTCGGGAGCCGGAGCAGTGCTCATGCAGAAGTCCTCCTCCGGGAAGATGGTGACTTGCGGTTTCTTCTCCAAGAGCTTCTCAGCGCCTGAACGCAACTACACCATCGGTGACCGAGAGCTATTGGCAGTAAAACTGGCTCTGGAGGAATGGCGCTACCTTCTGGAAGGAGCAGTGTACCCCGTAATCATTTACACGGACCACAAGAACCTGGAATACCTGCGGTCCGCTCAGCGACTGAACCCACGGCAAGCCAGGTGGTCCTTGTTCTTTGCCAGGTTCGATTTCCAGCTCCATTTCCGACCCGCGGACAAGAATGTACGCGCTGATGCCTTGTCCAGGTCTTTCATGCCCATGGAGCAGGAGGAGGAGACATCACAGCCCATCATCTGTCCTAGTAAAATCATTCCAGTGGCTCCTGTCACCCTGGCCCAGATACCGCCCGGGAAAACCTATGTCTCTGAGACTGACAGGCAAAAAGTGTTACACTGGGGCCATGCCTCGAAAACAGCCGGTCATGCTGGTCAAAAGAAAACATGGAGTGCGATTGTACGTCATTACTGGTGGCCATCCCTTCGCACGGACGTCGCTGCTTTTGTCTCTGCCTGCTCCTCTTGTGCCAGGAACAAGACGCCCAAACACCTGCCATATGGCCGTCTTCTGCCTCTGCCTATACCCTCAGTTCCCTGGCAACACATTGCAATGGACTTTATTACGGACTTGCCATTGTCCTCCGGACACACAGTCATATGGGTCGTGGTGGACCGGTTCTCTAAAATGGCTCATTTCGTCCCTATGGCTGGACTGCCCTCTGCTCAGGAACTCGCGGATGCCTATATACATCACATCTTCCGCTTGCATGGCTTTCCATCACACATCGTGTCCGACAGAGGAACTCAGTTCACCTCCCGCTTCTGGAGGGCTCTCTGCAAACATCTGGGAGTGACTCTGGACTTTTCTTCTGCCTACCATCCTCAGTCTAATGGCCAAGTGGAAAGGGTCAACCAAATCTTGACCTCCTTCTTACGACACTACGTCAACGCCCATCACGACGACTGGTCCACGCTTCTTCCTTGGGCTGAATTCTCCCATAACCACCACGTCAGTGAGTCCTCCTCCAGCTCTCCCTTTCATGTCGTTTACGGACTTCAGCCCTCCGTCCCATTGCCTGTATCTCCTTCTTCGGATGTCCCTGCTGCTGATGCTGTAGCCCGTGACTTTGCAACCATTTGGGACTCTGTCAAGGCGTCCCTTGGGCGTGCTTCCCTGCGGATGAAGAGACATGCAGACAAGAGACGTCTGGATCCTCCGTGTTTCTCTCCTGGAGATCTAGTCTGGCTTGCTTCCAAGTACGTCCGATTGAAGATACCATCCTACAAGCTGGGTCCTCGCTACATCGGGCCGTTTAAAGTCCTCCGCAAGATCAATGAGGTCTCCTACAAGCTACAGCTCCCGGCCACGATGAGGATACCCAACTCCTTCCACGTCTCCCTGCTCAAGCCGGTTGTCCTTGGTCCCTTCTCCGCTGCTGCCAGTTCGGCTCCTCCTCCTATTGCCGATGACGACATCTATGCGGTAAGGGATATCGTGGCCATGAAAACTGTACGGGGCCGACAGTTCTTCCTGGTGGACTGGGCTGGCTATGGTCCTGAGGATAGGTCCTGGGAACCCCGGGAGAATGTGGGTACTCCTTTGATCCGTGCCTTCCTGTCCCGGTTGCGGGGAGGGGGGCGTGGGGGGGGGGGGGTACTGTCACGCTCCCCGGGTCCTCTGCTCCGCTTCCCGGCTCACCTGCCACGCTCCCCGCTCTCCAGCCTCCATCGCCCGCGCTTCCCAGGCCTCCTGGTCCCCGCTCCCGGCGCCCGTCGGCTTCCCAGCCCCAGCCCGGCTCTGCTGCGTCCTCCTCTCAGCTTCCTGCCCTGGCTTCTGGCACCCGGGCCGCGCGCATGCGCATTAGGGCGCGCGCGCGGTCACTGACCCTTTCTTAAAGGGCCAGTGTCCACTGACAGGAAATGTAGCACACAGGTACGGGGTATAAAGGGGTGCAATGTCCAAGGGGGCGGGGCCTGATCTTCGTGTTTCCCAAGCTAGGAGTCAGGTCTCCTTGTGTCTCTGTGCCATACTCACGTATCTCTCTTCTAGAGCTGATCCTGCCTCGCCATCCGGTCCTGCCGCATCCCGCACTCCGAACGCTGCCTATCTGCCATCCTGACAGTCCGTACCATCTCTGACCCCTGTGGTGGCCCGTCATCTCGCTCCAACGGTTCCGGACTCCGCCTGACATCATCTCGGCTTCCGAACCTGAGCTCCGTCACCCGGACTACCATCAGTGACTCCGTGGTCCCAGGGACTTCTCTATTATACTCTTGTGCACGGACTGCCCTGCTACCTGTAGTGCTCCAGCTACCGGACCCCTTAGCATCATCTAGGAGTTCGGCCCAGTGGATCCACCTCCTGGGTCTGCCCTTCCACCTGGCCCTAACAGTAAGATCAGGCCATGGATCCCGCTGAAGCACTAGCGGCCTTGCAGGAGGAACTCCAACGCCAGCGTGAGACCCAGACCCGCATGCTGAACTTCATGACTTCGGTGGACGCCCGCCTTAACACGCTACAAGCGTAAATTACATCTTCAGCATCTCGGGCTTCCACTAGCCAATCCACGGCTCCAGCCCCCGTGGCAGCCTCTTCGGATGCTTCCAGACTTCGTTTGGCTTCACCACCCCGGTACGCCGGAGATCCCAAGACCTGCAGGGGTTTCATAAACCAATGCTCCCTCCATTTCACGCAGCTGCCGCATTTGTTTGCCTCCGACCAAGCCAAGGTCGCCTTCATCATGTCCCATCTAGAGGGTGAGGCACTGGCGTGGATGAACCCCTTGTGGGAGAAGGAGGATCCTGTGACCACGAACATCCAGGAGTTTCTGCAGGCATTCCGTGGCACCTTTGACGAGCCCGGACGCGCCTCCGCGTCTGCCTCATCTCTTCTCCGGTTACGTCAGGGGACTCTGACGGTGGGTCAATACGCAATCCGTTTTCGCACCTTGGCTTCGGAACTTGGCTGGAACAACAAGGCCCTAACTGCCGCCTTCTGGGAAGGACTCTCGGGTCGAATTAAAGATGAGCTGGCTGGTCGTGACGTACCATCCACCCTGGATGCCCTGATTACCCTAGCGACTCGAGTGGACATCCACTTTCAGGAGCGATCTAAAGAGGTGTCCCGTGAGAGACGTCCGGTACGGCATTCCTCTCCTCCGCAGAAGTCCGCCATTCTCCAGTCAACGGCATCTGGTGTCTCCGTCCATGAGCCCATGCAGGTCGACCGTGTGCGGCAGTCTGAACAACGTCGAGCAGAGCGGCTCGCCAAGGGCCTCTGCTTCTACTGCGGAGAGGGCACACACCTGCTACGCTCCTGCCCAGAGAGGCCGGGAAACTCCAAAGCCTAGGGTTGGTAGGAGAGGCCACCCTAGGTGCTGGGACTCTCTCAGACCCGGTTATGTGGACTGTACAAGTGTCAACGGGAGAGACGCGGTTCACGGCCGAGGCGTACCTCGATTCTGGGGCAGCAGGCAATTTCATCCAGCAAGCCACGGTGGACAAGTACCAGGTGCCTGTCACTCCACTCGACAAACCTCTCGTGATTGCCTCTGTGGATGGGAGACCCCTCTCTGACACCATCTCCTGGATCACCAAGCCGGTGGAACTACGTATCGGTGCCCTGCACACCGAGAACATCGCTCTCTACGTCCTTCCACACATGTCCCATCAAATCCTGCTGGGACTTCCCTAGTTACGGACACACGAGCCATCAGTCACCTGGGGCACTGGTGAAATCACCCGATGGGGCTCTTCGTGCCAGGAGAAGTGTCTGAAGACCATACAACCCATCCGACGACCTCCGGTTCCAGAGAACCTACCGGGACTGCCCTCGGCCTATTGGTCCTTCGCGGACGTCTTTGATAAAAAGGAATCTGAGGTACTTCCGCCACATCGTCCGTACGATTGTGCCATCGACCTGCTCCCGGGAACAACACCACCTCGAGGACGGATATATCCATTATCTCCAGCCGAAACAAGGGCCATGTCTACTTACATCACAGAGAGCCTGGCAAGGGGATTCATTCGGAGATCCTCCTCTCCTGCTGGAGCAGGCTTCTTCTTCATTAAGAAGAAAGAGGGCGACCTACGCCCATGTATAGACTACCGGGGATTGAACCAAATCACCGTAAAAAACAAGTACCCTCTGCCGCTCATCCCCGAATTGTTTGACCGGCTTAGAGGAGCTCGTGTGTTCACCAAATTGGACCTTCGAGGTGCCTACAACCTGGTCCGCATCCGCTCTGGGGACGAATGGAAGACCGCGTTCAATACTCGCGATGGGCACTATGAATACTGCATAATGCCCTTCGGCCTGTGTAACGCACCAGCAGTCTTTCAGGAATTGGTGAACGACGTTTTCCGGGACCTTCTCTACGTCTGTGTGGTGGTGTATCTGGATGATATCCTTGTCTTCTCTCCGGATCTCCAGACCCACAGAGAGAACGTGCAGCTAGTTCTACAAAGACTGAGAGAGAATCGTCTGTACGCTAAGTATGAGAAGTGTGTCTTTGAGCAGTCTTCTCTCCCCTTCCTGGGTTACATCATCTCCGATACCGGACTGCAGATGGATCCAAAGAAGGTCTCCTCCATTCTCAACTGGCCTCCTCCTTCTGGACTGAAGGCAATCCAACGCTTTCTGGGATTCGCCAACTACTACCGCCAGTTCATCCCTCACTTCTCTGCTCTGACCGCTCCTCTCTCCGCCTTGACCAAGAAGGAGGCTAATCCAAAGGACTGGTCACCTGCGGCCGACGCCGCGTTTGGCTCCCTGAAGCGGGCATTTGCCTCCTCTCCTGTGCTCCACCGTCCGGAGTTAAACCGCCAGTTCACCTTGGAGGTGGATGCCTCCTCCTCGGGAGCCGGAGCAGTGCTCATGCAGAAGTCCTCCTCCGGGAAGATGGTGACTTGCGGTTTCTTCTCCAAGAGCTTCTCAGCGCCTGAACGCAACTACACCATCGGTGACCGAGAGCTATTGGCAGTAAAACTGGCTCTGGAGGAATGGCGCTACCTTCTGGAAGGAGCAGTGTACCCCGTAATCATTTACACGGACCACAAGAACCTGGAATACCTGCGGTCCGCTCAGCGACTGAACCCACGGCAAGCCAGGTGGTCCTTGTTCTTTGCCAGGTTCGATTTCCAGCTCCATTTCCGACCCGCGGACAAGAATGTACGCGCTGATGCCTTGTCCAGGTCTTTCATGCCCATGGAGCAGGAGGAGGAGACATCACAGCCCATCATCTGTCCTAGTAAAATCATTCCAGTGGCTCCTGTCACCCTGGCCCAGATACCGCCCGGGAAAACCTATGTCTCTGAGACTGACAGGCAAAAAGTGTTACACTGGGGCCATGCCTCGAAAACAGCCGGTCATGCTGGTCAAAAGAAAACATGGAGTGCGATTGTACGTCATTACTGGTGGCCATCCCTTCGCACGGACGTCGCTGCTTTTGTCTCTGCCTGCTCCTCTTGTGCCAGGAACAAGACGCCCAAACACCTGCCATATGGCCGTCTTCTGCCTCTGCCTATACCCTCAGTTCCCTGGCAACACATTGCAATGGACTTTATTACGGACTTGCCATTGTCCTCCGGACACACAGTCATATGGGTCGTGGTGGACCGGTTCTCTAAAATGGCTCATTTCGTCCCTATGGCTGGACTGCCCTCTGCTCAGGAACTCGCGGATGCCTATATACATCACATCTTCCGCTTGCATGGCTTTCCATCACACATCGTGTCCGACAGAGGAACTCAGTTCACCTCCCGCTTCTGGAGGGCTCTCTGCAAACATCTGGGAGTGACTCTGGACTTTTCTTCTGCCTACCATCCTCAGTCTAATGGCCAAGTGGAAAGGGTCAACCAAATCTTGACCTCCTTCTTACGACACTACGTCAACGCCCATCACGACGACTGGTCCACGCTTCTTCCTTGGGCTGAATTCTCCCATAACCACCACGTCAGTGAGTCCTCCTCCAGCTCTCCCTTTCATGTCGTTTACGGACTTCAGCCCTCCGTCCCATTGCCTGTATCTCCTTCTTCGGATGTCCCTGCTGCTGATGCTGTAGCCCGTGACTTTGCAACCATTTGGGACTCTGTCAAGGCGTCCCTTGGGCGTGCTTCCCTGCGGATGAAGAGACATGCAGACAAGAGACGTCTGGATCCTCCGTGTTTCTCTCCTGGAGATCTAGTCTGGCTTGCTTCCAAGTACGTCCGATTGAAGATACCATCCTACAAGCTGGGTCCTCGCTACATCGGGCCGTTTAAAGTCCTCCGCAAGATCAATGAGGTCTCCTACAAGCTACAGCTCCCGGCCACGATGAGGATACCCAACTCCTTCCACGTCTCCCTGCTCAAGCCGGTTGTCCTTGGTCCCTTCTCCGCTGCTGCCAGTTCGGCTCCTCCTCCTATTGCCGATGACGACATCTATGCGGTAAGGGATATCGTGGCCATGAAAACTGTACGGGGCCGACAGTTCTTCCTGGTGGACTGGGCTGGCTATGGTCCTGAGGATAGGTCCTGGGAACCCCGGGAGAATGTGGGTACTCCTTTGATCCGTGCCTTCCTGTCCCGGTTGCGGGGAGGGGGGCGTGGGGGGGGGTACTGTCACGCTCCCCGGGTCCTCTGCTCCGCTTCCCGGCTCACCTGCCACGCTCCCCGCTCTCCAGCCTCCATCGCCCGCGCTTCCCAGGCCTCCTGGTCCCCGCTCCCGGCGCCCGTCGGCTTCCCAGCCCCAGCCCGGCTCTGCTGCGTCCTCCTCTCAGCTTCCTGCCCTGGCTTCTGGCACCCGGGCCGCGCGCATGCGCATTAGGGCGCGCGCGCGGTCACTGACCCTTTCTTAAAGGGCCAGTGTCCACTGACAGGAAATGTAGCACACAGGTACGGGGTATAAAGGGGTGCAATGTCCAAGGGGGCGGGGCCTGATCTTCGTGTTTCCCAAGCTAGGAGTCAGGTCTCCTTGTGTCTCTGTGCCATACTCACGTATCTCTCTTCTAGAGCTGATCCTGCCTCGCCATCCGGTCCTGCCGCATCCCGCACTCCGAACGCTGCCTATCTGCCATCCTGACAGTCCGTACCATCTCTGACCCCTGTGGTGACCCGTCATCTCGCTCCAACGGTTCCGGACTCCGCCTGACATCATCTCGGCTTCCGAACCTGAGCTCCGTCACCCGGGCTACCATCAGTGACTCCGTGGTCCCAGGGACTTCTCTATTATACTCTTGTGCACGGACTGCCCTGCTACCTGTAGTGCTCCAGCTACCGGACCCCTTACCATCATCTAGGAGTTCGGCCCAGTGGATCCACCTCCTGGGTCTGCCCTTCCACCTGGCCCTAACAGTATCCCGAGGCCAGAACCGCGAGGAAGCGCGTCAAGCTCCTGGGGGACTTTAGACTCAACGCTGCTGGCGCCGGGGTAAGCGTTTATATCAGCTTCTTCTTGGGGGACATATCCGATCCGGAGGGCTCGGCGGGAGAGGGGTATTACGCTGGTTTCACATCAGCGTTTTGCTGCCGCACTGCCAGATCCGGCATAAGTGTAGTACAGTTCAATACAGTTCACTGGCAAGCTCCGGGCACATGCGGTTATGTGACCGGAGCTTGTGACAGCATGTGACCGGGGCTTGCCGCACTGTCTGTGAACTGTATTGAACTGTACTACACTTAGGCCGGATCTGGCAATGCGGCAGGAAAACGGTGATGTGAAACTGCCCTTAGGCTGTCGGGTGCGGGAGCTCCAGTGAAGCATGTCCTCACGCTGCCATGTCCAGGACACGCCTCCATTCTACCACTTCTTAAATAGTAAATAGCGCAGGTAGAAATAAGTTTGGTAGTTTTAAGTTACTTAGCTTGGTCAGTGCAGGTAAACTGGTGTGACGCTCCAATGCATTTCCTCCTTCATGGGTTCATCAGGAGGCCGAGATATATATATAGATAAATGTTATTGATGTAATGCAAGTTACCTCCACTGACCAAGCTAAGTAACTTATAACTATCTACATTATTTCTACCTGCCCTAATTTACTATTTAAGAAGTGGTAGAATTTGTTTAGGGTGAGCGAGGGGCAGCCGCCGTTCTTCACTGACTTGTAAAACACGCACATGTACCTCCGTGTTCCGTGATTCACGGCACACGTGGGTTGTCCATGTGCAATCCGTGATCCGTGATTGCAAATGGACATTACTCACCTGCCTTCGCTCCTGCTGTCCATGGTGCTGAACTCCTTGGCTCTGCAGTGTCCGCCCACCGCTCTCTGCAGCTACTTCCGGGTCAGCTGTTCCTGCTTTCATGAATATTCATAAACTGGGAAGGAGCTGCAGAAAGCGGAGGCTGCACAGCGAATCGCTGGAAAGGTTAGTTGAAAATGTTTATTATTTTATATGTCAGTGTTTTTCTGGTACGTGTTTCACGGATTACACACGGATCACACCATAGTGTGGTCCGTGGGTCATCAGTGATGCCAGAAAAAAATGGACTTGTCTCCGTGCAGAATAACGGACACGCGTATTCGCTTCACCGAGACATGTTCAGTGAAAAATTACTGATGTGTGAGCAGACCCATTGATTATAATGGCTCTGCGTATGTCAGTGATTCTGGTACGTATAAAAAAAAAAAGCACAAACGTACCAGAATCACTGACGTGTGAAGAGGGCCTTAGGGTTTAAATCCTCCTTTGTTAGGCAGGTATATCAGCTTCTTAGGGTCATCATAAGGAAAGTGTTTTAATCACTTGGTTTATCACAATCTTGTTATTGTCTATTTTAATTCATATCTAGTAAAAATTGGTTTTAAAGTGTATCTGCTTTATTGGGATTTTTCTATGTCATTTCTGGATTTTGTTTTGGATTCAAACATATCCTATTACGTTTAGGTTTATAAAAGCGACAATACACAAAAAAACGACATAAATGTGATATGGATGTAATCGTATGGACCTGAAGAATAAAACTGTCTTAATATTACCACACGGTGAACAACATTTAAAAAAAACAAAACAAAAAAAACCCAATTCCTGAATTGCTGTTTCTTCATGATAACCAGCATGGATTCATGAACGATAAGTCGTATCTAACCAACATGTTGGTTTTCTATGAGGAGGCAAGTGTAATTCTGGATATTGGTAATGCAGCTGATACGATTTAAGGCCCCGTCACACGCAGCGACTTATCTATCGATATATCGCAGGGGTTATGGATTCCGTGACGCACATCAGGCATCGTTAGTGACGTTGTTGCGTGTGACAGCAAGGAACGACCGTTAACGATGGAAAATACTCACCTTATCGTCCATCGTTGACACATCGTTCCTTTTAAAAAAAAACATCGCTGATTGTTGAGCACGCAGGTTGTTCGTCGTTCCTGAGGCAGCACACATCGCTACGTGTGACACCTCGGGAACGATGAACTGCAGCTTACCTGCGGCCGCCCGCAATGCGGAAGGAAGGTGGTGGGCGGGATGTTACGTCCCGCTCATCTCCGCCCCTCCACTTCTATTGGGTGGCCGCCTAGTGATGCCGCACGAACCGCTCCCTTAGAAAGGAGGCGGTTCGCCGGCAACAGCGATGTCGCTAGGCAGGTAAATCCGTGTGACGGCTCCTAACGATATTGTGCGCCACGGGCAGCAATTTGCCCGTGACTCACAAATAACAGGGGCGGGTGCTTTCACCAGCGATATCGCTGCGTGTAACACCCCCTTTACTTGGACTTTACAAAGGCATTTGATGCTGTGCCACATGATATTCTTGTAATGAAGCTCCAGAAGCAAAAACTAGGAAAACTATAAGCAGATGGGCAATGATTTAAGGAATTGGCTAAAAGTTAGGAAACAAAGAGTAAATGGTACATTCTCTAAATGGGCTATAGTTAGCAGTGAGGACCACAGGGATCTGTGCTAGGACCAATTCTTTTTAAAGGAAACCTATTAGGTGCAATATGCATCCAGACCCATGAGCATTTCTGGGTACATATTGATAATCCCTACCTAGCAATATGCACCCAGAACCACGAGCAGTTCTGGGTGCATATTGCTAATCCCTGCCTAGCAGTCCCAGCTTATTCTAGGATATATACAGTAAAGGGATCTTTAGAAAAAGTATTTCTAAAGATCCTCTATGATATGCTAATGAGCGCAGGCACTAGTGCGCAAGGGTGTTAGTTCCTGCGCTCATTCCGCCCTTTTAGCATGGTAGCATGCCCACAGGAGCGTGCTAACATGCTATTCAATGCCCACTGCCACGGTCATCACCAGTGGTGACACACGTACATGTATCGGTTGCTGCAGCCTCAAATGCCAGGCACTGCGCATGATCAAGTCACCGAACTTCCGGTCATGTGCACTATGAAGCCAGTGTACGCGTTCTGGCTTCAGAGAGGTCAAGTATGCATGACCGACGAAGTGACGGAGACATCTGATCATGCGCACTGCCGGGTTTCTGAGGTTGTAGCAACGGACAGGTACGCGTGTCACTGCTGGTGATGATGCTGAGACTGGGCATTGAATAGCATGTTAGCACGTCCCTGTGGTATAAAATATTCTTTATAAATAAAATATAAAGTCACATATGTAATCAATCAAACCTCTTTGCGGGTAACGCGATGATGGTTTGCAAACCAGGCGTCACTGTAAATAGAAAAAAAAAACACATTAGTACAGGCATGTAAAACATGAACTACAATAAAAAACTTTCACAGAACTTTCTCACGGATAGCACTGGTATAAAGAGCGGCACAGTGGCTCAGTGGTTAGCACTGCGATCTTACAGCGCTTGGGTCCTGAATTTAAATCACATCAAGGAAAATATTTGCAAGAAGTTTGTATGTTCTCCCCGAGTTTGTGAGTTTTCTCCCACACTCCATAGACATACTGACAGGTAATTTAGATTGGGCTCAATGGGGACAGTGTTACTGATCCATGTAAAGCTCTGTGGAATTAATGGCTTTGTATAAGTGAATAAATATTATTACCACCTTTGATATTTTCGGAAAAAATCGGTGTCGGGTCAAAATCAGCAATGCAAGTCCGTGACAAAATTCAGAACCGTATTTCGATGACATCTGACCGATTTTTGATGACTGACAGAATGGACAAGTTTGGGGAGGAAAAACTGATGCCACCCTTTTCAATCGCATTGGACCGGTTTTCTCGGATGTGAAGAAAACAGTGGTGTGAACCTCCCCTTTGTGCCAGTTGCGGGCGCTCAGTAACTGTCTTTACTGAAGTCCGCCTTCTTCACTATAATTAGTGTAGCTTTACAAATTTAGTGGACATTTTTAGCGCAATTATAACACGTTTTTCCTATTACACAGTGTCAGTAGCAGGCGTTCAGTCATTTTTTTACATTTTAGCTTAGTTTAGCAATTTACTATCAAATCTCTGTAGGAATTATTCTATTACAGATTTTTTTCTAATGCTCTATAGATTTACACTTCGAGCAGGTCAGTTGCAGGAGGTCAATAACAATATTTATTCACATTCTATTACAGCATTTTATAATTTGATGTTCTCATTTATTTTTCATTTCTATTCTTTTCTTTTAATTTTTTTCTCATTCTTTTTTCTTCTATTCTCTACTATACAACAAAACACATCTGAATAAAATTTGGTTACACAACACATGTGAAAACGCTACAAACACACAAAAACCCATGTAAAAGAATAACGTGCCATTCATCCCCAATAGCGTATTCAGCTGAGGCAAACGCATGCGTCTGACAATCTGAGGATGAGGATACAACATTCCTCTATTTCCAGCTCCTCCGCTACCTCCTCTAGTGAGAATGAACCCCCACAAAGATGCCCCAGGACAGATGAGGAATGCCGACAGATAGTGATCCCCTGGGAACCTCACACCCTGAAAATTCAGTCTCAGATTACTGGTCGACAACAGATTACAGTCTCCATCAGGAATCCAATTTGATACTGCAGGTCTCACAGAAATTGGCTATTGTAACCCCTTCACCACCTAGTCTGTTTTCCTCTTCATGACAAGGCCAATTTATTTTTTTTTTTAATTCTGACCAGCGTCACTTTATGAGTTAATAACTGCAACACTTCAGCGGATCTCAGTGATTCTTTTTTTTGTGACGTATTGTGCTTCATGTAAATGGTAATTTTAGGGTGACATTTTCGTGTTTTTGTGAAAATGTTGGAAATTTAGCGAAAATAAGAAATTTAGCAATTTTCAAATTTTGAAATTTTATACCTTTACCCTTTATACCATTTACCACATGTCTACTTTAAAAACATCACCATTCTAAAAAGTGCAGCTCTCAAACTGCTCAAAACCATATTCAAGAAGTTTATTAACCTTTTACGTGCTTCACAGGAACTAAAGCAATATGGAAGGAAAAAATAAAATGTAACTTTTTCCCACAAAAATGTTATTTTAGTACCAAATTTTGCATTTTCACATGGGTAACAGGAGAAAATGCATTGTACAGTTTGTTGTGCAATTTCACACGATACTCAATATGAGATGGAAAACTACTGTTTTGGCTCTCGGTAGAGCTTGGAAGGGAAGGAGCGCCATTGCACGTTTTGAATGCAAAATTGACAGGAATCATTAGCGGACACCTGTCACATTTGGAGATCTCCTCATTTGAATAAACAGTGGAAACCCCCACAAGTAAACCCATTTTGGAAACTAGAAACCTCAAGGATTTACATAGATGTGTGGACACCTTAGACCAGAGGACGCATGCGGCCCATGAGGCTGATTTTTTGCGGCCCACAGACCCCGTGACGATCGCAGCTCTATGTCGGGAGACGGCAGGCAGGCGCAGAGGAGCTGTCTGCACTACACCGATGGATGATGCAGCCAATCAGATGCAAACAGTGATGTCGCTGTATGAGGTCACCTCCTTGCATCTGATTGGCTGGCGGAAGCCATTGGTATAGTGCTAAGAGCTCCTCTGCGCGGCACCGCAAATGATTCAACAGTACTATAAAATCGTGCCTGCCGGCGCCCAGCATAGACCTGCGATCGTCACGGATCTGCGGGCTGCAAAAAGCAGGTATGTGCCCACGATCAGGACACGCTGTGTCCTGGATGCGGCGGGTCCTGACTGCAGGGCTGTGAGTCTCCTCCGCAGGAGAATACAGGAGACCGCAGATGCTAGTGCCCACGATCTGAGTTCGGGCCGCTGCGGTCTCCTCGCTATATTCTCAGTACAGATGACACTTGCGACTCTAAAAGCCGCACCGCAGGTCAATGTTTGCTGAGGGCCGCACACGCACAGTGGATGGAATTTCTAGAAATCCCCTCTGCTTGTACTGTACAACCCAGTGCTCTGGATGCAGCTGAAACATACTGCCTCCAAAACGCTGCAAACACTAATTCGCACGCAGCCCTGAGGGAAAAGGGAGGAAAGGTGAGAAGTTTGGTTTTTTTTTTTGGCGTTTGTGAAGAGCGGTATAATAGGGGACAAGGATGAGGGCACAAGGATGGGCACAATACTACAAGGATGGGCACAATACTACAAGGATGGGCATGAGGATGGACACAATACTACAAGAATGGGCATAGTACTACAAGGCACAAGGATAGACAATACTACAAGGATGGGCACAATACTACAAGGATGGGCAGAATACTACAGGGCACAGGGATGAGCACAATACTACAGGGCACAAGTATGGACAATACTACAAGGATGGGCACAAAACTACAGGGCACAAGGATGGGAGACATTACTACAGGGTACAAGGATGGGCACATTACTACAGGGCACAAAGATGGGCAAATTACTCAAGGTACAAGGGAGGGGAGGGGCACATTACTATAGGGCACAAGGATGGGAGACTTTACTACAGGGGACAAGATGGGGACATTACTACAGGGGACAAGGATGGGGGACACTGCTACCAGTATGGGGGATATAACTACAGGACAGAAGGATGTGCATATTATACAGGACACAAACGGGACATTACTACAGGATGCGACATTACCACAGGATGGGGGACATTACTAAAAGATGTTGGATAAGATGACTGTATGATGCTGCTAATTGTAAAACAATATTAGAAGGGGATTAAATGTAAAAGAAAATATTTAAAATAAAGCATGACTTTTTTGCCAAAATTATCTTTTATGGGGGCGTGGCCAGCAGCACATGGAGACAGAAGCACAGTAACTCTGCTCCTGTGCTTACCGGCTCCATACAGCGGCACAAAGCATTCATTTGAGCTAGCTCGAGTCCTATTTGGAGGCTAAAGACCCCAGGAAAGCAGGGGTATGAAGGAGGTACGGCGCGGCCGTGGCAGAGGGAGGAAAAGCCCCTTAAAGCTTACCCAATTCTATCCAACAGCAGATGGATTCCAAGATGGTGCTGGAAGATCACAGCATGGCCTGACAGCATCTAAGAATACTACCCCCCCCCCCACCCCCTTCCCCGCAGGCTGAGTGAGTCAGAAGCTACAGGCAGAATGAGTCACAATCAAAGACCACTGTGGGGGGCACTGCCGATTGTCAGTGCAAGATAAGGATGAATCAGACCAGAACAATGGGGAGCAGCCGGGGGAGGCGAAGTCGGCCTTGAATTTTGAAATCCAACCCCAGGCTTCTCCCCCCCCCCCCCCACACAGAAGGCTCACAGGCCTCAGGCTGTAGCACAGGGAGAGACAACCAGGATCCTGGTGAACATTCCTCAGAGCCACTGACAGAATATACTATGAGGAAACTCATGGCAGAGCTAATGGCTTCCTTTACAAGGGACATGCAAAGTGTACTCAAGTCTATGCAAAGAGATATCGCAGCAATAGGGGACTACACATCCCATCTAGAGGACAAGATGGCAGAACTAACAACTGCACACAGTGAGGTGGTGGACTCTGTGGTATCTATGGATGAAGAATTGGATGCCATGAAGCTTAAAATAGTTGATATGAAAGATTGATCGCGCCGAAATAATGTCAGACTGAGTAGCATCACAGAATCTGTTAAAACAGACTAGCTTGAAGAACTCCTCACAGATTACTTCTCATGCCTGCTACCAGACGCTACACAAAAAAAAAAAAAATTGCCTTCCTCGACCCCCAGAGATGTCATAATGAGAATTCACTTTTTTCATAAAAAAGAGAAATTAATGGAAGCAGCCCGCAATCCACCCTCACTGCCAGAGCGATTCCAAGGCATTGCTATATTTACTGACCTATTAGCAGTCACTCTAGCCCGCAGAAGAGCCTTCATAAACAGTACAAAAATTCTCAGAGAACAACATTCCATACAAATGGGGCTTTCCAGTGAAATTAAAAAAAGCAGGGCAAGCACGTGGCATGCAACCCGGAACAAGCTCTTCAATTATGCAAGGAATGGAACCTACTTACCCCCTCCAAGGAACATCAAGATGGATCCTCACCACCACGCCATATTCCAGAAGAATGGTCTAAGGGGTGCTTCACACACAGCGAGCTCGCTGCCGAGATCGCTGCTGAGTCACGGTTTTTGTGACGCAGCAGTGACCTCATTAGCGATCTCGCTGTGTGTGACACTGAGCAGCGATCTGGCCCCTGCTGCGAGATCGCTGCTCGTTACACACAGCCCTGGTTCGTTTTCTTCAAAGCCGCTCTCCTGCTGTGACACACAGATCGCTGTGTGTGACAGCAAGAGAGCGACAAATGAAGCGAGCAGGGAGCAGGAGCCGGCGTCTGACAGCTGAGGTAAGCTGTATCCAAGATAAACATCGGGTAACCAAGGTGGTTACCCGATATTTACCTTAGTTACCAGCATCTGCAGCTCTCACGCTGCCTGTGCTGCCGGCTCCGGCTCTCTGCACATGTAGCTGCTGTACACATCGGGTTAATTAACCCGATGTGTACAGCAGCTAGGAGAGCAAGGAGCCAGCGCTAAGCAGTGTGCGCGGCTCCCTGCTCTCTGCACATGTAGCTGCATTACACATCGGGTTAATTAACCCGATGTGTACTGTAGCTATGGTAGGAGAGCAAGGAGCCAGCGCTCAGTGTGCGCGGCTCCCTGCTCCCTGCACACACAGCTGTGCGCTGGTAACTAATGTAAACATCGGGTAACCATACCCGATGTTTACCTTAGTTACCAGTCTCCGCAGCTTCCAGACGGCAGCTCCGTGCAAGCGCAGCGTCGCTTGCACGTCGCTGCTGGCTGGGGGCTGGTCGCTGGTGAGATCTGCCTGTTTGACAGCTCACCAGCGACCATGTAGCGATGCAGCAGCGATCCTGACCAGGTCAGATCGCTGGTCGGATCGCTGCTGCATCGCTAAGTGTGAAGGTACCCTAAAGGCTAAGGGGTGCTTCACACACAGCGAGCTCGCTGCCGAGATCGCTGCTGAGTCACGCTTTTTGTGACGCAGCAGTGACCTCATTAGCGATCTCGCTGTGTGTGACAATGAGCAGCGATCTGGCCCCTGCTGCGAGATCGCTGCTCGTTACACACAGCCCTGGTTCGTTTTCTTCAAAGCCGCTCTCCTGCTGTGACACACAGATCGCTGTGTGTGACAGCAAGAGAGCGACAAATGAAGCGAGCAGGGAGCAGGAGCCGGCGTCTGACAGCTGAGGTAAGCTGTATCCAAGATAAACATCGGGTAACCAAGGTGGTTACCCGATATTTACCTTAGTTACCAGCCTCTGCAGCTCTCACTCTGCCTGTGCTGCCGGCTCCGGCTCTCTGCACATGTAGCTGCTGTACACATCGGGTTAATTAACCCGATGTGTACAGCAGCTAGGAGAGCAAGGAGCCAGCGCTAAGCAGTGTGCGCGGCTCCCTGCTCTCTGCACATGTAGCTGCATTACACATCGGGTTAATTAACCCGATGTGTACTGTAGCTAGGAGAGCAAGGAGCCAGCGCTCAGTGTGCGCGGCTCCCTGCTCCCTGCTCACACTGGTAACTAATGTAAACATCGGGTAACCATACCCGATGTTTACCTTAGTTACCAGTCTCCGCAGCTTCCAGACGGCGGCTCCGTGCAAGCGCAGCGTCGCTTGCACGTCGCTGCTGGCTGGGGGCTGTTCACTGGTCGCTGGTGAGATCTGCCTGTTTGACAGCTCACCAGCGACCATGTAGCGATGCAGCAGCGATCCTGACCAGGTCAGATCGCTGGTCGGATCGCTGCTGCATCGCTAAGTGTGAAGGTACCCTAAGTCTGATGCTAACTAGTCACAATAAGGATATTGTGTGACTCATTAAGTAAAGAGACTGCTCAAGATTCCAGATAAGATGCAGTGACTGTCTTTGGTTAACCATGTCATCTGCCCCTTCATGCCCTATCTAAATCAGTCTTTATTTTTTCTTCAAACCCTCCTTGTGGGACTTTTGAAGATAGGAGCCGACCCTGGCACGGATCCCGATACCTCCAGGCACCTGGGTCTGAATATGGACCTCTTCATCTTGCCCCTCAGAACTCCCTTGAACTTTAATTTTCTTTTTTCACTCATTGATTTTTCTGATTTTCCTTTTGGCCTGAAACACCCTTCCGCAGAAAAAAACATACGTGTCTCCCGTTCCGTTTTTCGGGTCCGTGTTCCATTTTTTTTATGGGCGTTTCTCCGGTACATGACATCTGTGTGATGACGTATACTTGCCGTGTGTACGTGTGGAATGTCCGTGTATGCGTACGTGTCATGTCCGTGTGGTATCCGTATGTGTTGATCTGTGTGTGTTGTAAAATGTCGATGCTACATAACCGCTGACAGCCGACACAGACAGAGACAAGCGATGAGAATTGTCATACCACGGCTTTGTCTGTGTGTGGCGTCCTGATTAGCGGTCACCTCACCCGTGATGGAATCACCGGTGTCTGCTAATCCCCTGAGTAACTGAAGTTAGCGGCGACATTTGCGCTGCCGTCACGTAGGTTATCTGCGGCGTCACCCACCTGACACCACAACTCACCTGTGACTTCTTCGCTGATCGCGCAGCTCACTTCAGACACTTGGGTGACTCGCAGTCACAAGGGGAGGATCCAGTGGTGGCCGCGAGTAACCTGAGTGACGTCATTGGTGATCGCGCGGCTCACTTAAGTTGCTGCTTGGAGGTTATGGAGAGCGGTCATTGTGTGTGGCCGCTCCTGTCACCTTCATGTAGCAGAGCTGAGAGCGTCGTGGGACATCCATGGATTACGGCGGACCTGGATGCGTTTTTTAGTTTTATTAATTTGGTGATCGAGGGTGTTTGTTTGTTTTAAATTATTCTAAATAAAGGTTTTTTGAATGTGTGTTTATTTAATTTTAATAACAGGTTAAACATGGCAGTTATCTTGGGGAGACGGCTGCCATAATTAACCTAGGACTTAGTGGAAGCTATGGGCTGCTGCCATTAACTCCTTATTACCCCAATTGCCACCACACCAGGGCAATTCGGGAAGAGTCGGGTAGAGTCCCGGAAATGTCGCATCTAATGGATGCGGCTTTTCCGGGCGGCTGCTGGCTGATATTGTCAGGGTGGTGGGCTCCCCATAATGTGGGGCTCCCCATCCTGAGAATACCAGCCTTCAGCCGTGTCACTTTACCATGGCTGGTATCAAAAATGGGGGGGGTTATTTATTTTACTGCACAATATAGACACTCCCACCGGATGCAGTGATTGGTTACATTCAGACACGCCCCCACGCTGAGTGACAGCTGTCTCACTGCAACCAATCATAGGCGCCGATGGGTGGGGGAAGCAGGGAATAGTAGATTGAATAATGAGCGGTCGGCATTTTCAAAATAATTGAAGCCGCGTATCTTTTGCACAACTGTTCATCGCCGTGCTGGTGATCGGGGATCGGTAAGTAATGGACAGGGGGAGATACAGACTGACCGACAAAGGGATATTGACTGACAACCACAGAAAATAAGGTAAATTGACTGACAAATTAAAAATAGATTGACCGACATCGCTAACTAAAAAACGCACACGGACAGTACGTGTAGCACACAGATATGCTACGTGTGCCGTTAGTGCAGGCACGGACCCATTGACTTTAGTAGGTCTGTGCCTGCGTGATGCCGGCGAAAAACGGACATGTCGACCGTGTGGGAATAGGTACACACGCACAAACGCACGTTCCATGTGTTTTTACGTGTGTGTGCCTGCTACTGTCGCGGGCGGAGGGGACGCGCTCGCCACGCTCGGGTCCGGGGCTTCTGCTGCTGCTACTCGGTGGCTCGAGCGATGGGCCAGACTCGGGGACTCGAGCAGCTCTCCTCACCCGTGAGTGAAAAGGGATGGTTTGTTTGGGGAGAGAGTTCGTGACGCCACCCACGGGATGTGGTGATGATGGCACCACCGCTGCTGATGACGGGGATCCCGGGAGAGTTGGTAGGGAGCAGCTAGGATGTTGTCCCCTCCGTGGGTAGGGGGTCGGTGCTCCCGGGGCCCGGTGATGTAATGGGGAGGCTGGATGGCCGGGGTGCAGGGTTGCAGGGACAGCGCGGTGCCGGACGGCACTGGTGTACTCACTTAGACAATCAATGACAGAGTCTCTGGTAAACCAAACGGCCGGATGGACGGGTCCCACAGCCGGCTGCAGTGTTGTTGTACTCTCCCCGGACGGCTGATGGTGGCTGTCTTTCCCTGCACCTGTCTAAACTGTGTTGACTCCGATGGTTTCCCAACGGTAGTCTGCTCCCCGGCGTATAGGTACCGTAGGAGCCCTTTTGCCCGCAGGCGCTGGCCCTTGGATCTCTAGCCTGTGGCGGTGGCTGTATATCCTCACGGTGTGGACTGTTGCCTTCTGTCGGGACTTGGTTGTTCGGAAACCCCTGGGGTTCCTGTCACACTCGGATTTGACTATTGTCGGTGGCTCCAAGCCTGGTCTGGGTCCGATGGCCCTGCCTGTGTGCTTAGCTTCACTCTGCTCTCCGGTTCGGCACCGGTGGGCCACCGTCCAACCCCAGTCCTACGGTTCCACAGAGTTCCGCTAACTCCTGCAGACGGCCACCACCGTCTGCCAACCTTGCTGTCAGTGCCTGGGCTCCTACCCAGACACACGCAGTTTGTGACCTCTCACTTTCACCTCCTAAACTGATCTACTGCTTTTCCCGCCTCCAGGCTTGTGAACTCCTCGGTGGGTGGGGCCAACCGCCTGGCTCCGCCCCACCTGGTGTGGACATCAGACCCTGGAGGGAGGTAACAAGGGTTTTTGTCTGACTGTTGTAACTGCCTAGGGTGGGGGTGTGTATGTTATGTCTGTGACTACCTGGCTAGTCCAGGGCGTCACACTACCATAGGGTAGCATTGGTCTACGTGTCTCCATGCCGCCAGTATGTGCAAAAACGTACCAAACACGTACCGGCGGCACGGATGTGTGTCGGAGGCCTTTGAGCTTTCTCGTTTGGGATCACTGGGTGCTTTTGTAGGTTTTTTTCTCAGCACCATGTTTAAATTTGGGTGAAGGGCTCAGCCAGCCCCAGTTAGTGCCCTGTATTGTAGCTCAATCAATTGAGCTAGGTTTACTTGTTTCTTTGTTAGTTTCTCAATCTGAAAAAAAAAAAAAATCTGATGCAACATGATCTATGTAACAAGCAGCAATATTATCGGAGGATGGACGTGTACACAAGTGGTCTAGTTACTCATACTGGAGTATGTAAGCGAAGATATTTTCCTGCAATTAATCTCTATTTGGCTTACCTTCCCAAAGGTTGGGATAAGGTACTCAATGCAGCCCATGGCAACTCTGTAAATTTTCTCGATGGTGATTAGATTCATGTCCATTAATGCTAAAGGGTTAAATTCACCATTTAAGAGATCAGAACTCTGGAAGGAGGCACTCCACATGAACACGGATGTGTTAGACTGCTTTCACACATCAGGTTTTTGCTGTGCGGCACAATCCGACGCTTTTCCGCCGGGTGCGGTTTTTCCTCATAGACTTTTATTAGCGCCGGATTGTGCCGCATGTACTCGCGTTTGATCCGGTTTTTGCCGGTTGCTGCAAAAATCGTCCCTCTGGCGGGCGCACAGGACGCAGAGAACCTTTTTTGCCAGCGGCAAAAAACTGCATAGCGCCGCATGCGGCGCTGTGTGACATGGTGCATAATGAAAGTCTATGCACGCCGAATCCGGTGGCATGCATCAAACGCTGGAAGCATGTACCGGATTCAGTTTTTACATCTGAGCATACCCAGAAGTGAGATAAATTCATTGCTTGTCAGAAAATATCTCTCTCTTGCCTAAGAAAATCGGTGCGAGTAGAGTGCGATAAAACATCGCATTCCACTCGCACCAATTCTAGCCTGTGTGTCTGCACACGAGCGATTATTTTCTCAGCCCTAATCGGACCGAGAAAACAATCGCAGCATGCTGTGATTGTAATGCGAGACTCTTTCTCTCGCACCCATTCAAGTGAATGGGGCGAGAGAAAAATCGCACTGCACTCGCAGTACTCCGGTGTACCGCGTGTGCAGAGCGAGACTTGCAATAGCCGGCTACGGAGGAGAGAGGGGGATAAATAAATCCCTCCCTCCCGCAGCTGTGGTCCGCTCGCACAGTCGGACCGCACTCAGATGCAGGGACACTAGCATGACACTCGGCTCCTGCTGTGCTGCCAGCACGAGCCGAGTGTCATGCGAGCATCGCAGTAGTGCCCCGTGTGGCCCCAGCCTCTCTCTCTCACACTCACTGACTCATTCACTCACTCTCACCCACTTAGGCTGCTTTCACACTACGTCTTTTTAACATGCGTCCTGAACGTTTTTTTGCTGCAAAAGCGGATCCTGCTTTTACAGCAAAAAACACATGCAAACGCATGTGTTACTTTGCAGGATCCTGTCACTGGATGTTTAGGGGCGGGCATTGGAGTCATGTGATCGGGAGTGATGGGAACTAAACGTGCCAGACTGGGAGCCGGCTTCTTACAACTGCGGAGGTTCGTAACCAAGGTAAACATCGGGTATACTTGCTTGGATACCCGATATTTACTTTGATTACGAGCGTCTGCAGCTGCTAGGAGCCGGGCTCCCTGCACACGTAACCAACGTAAACATCGGGTAACTAAGATAAGTGGTTACCCGATAGCCATTTTTAAGGCATTTCGCGCATACATGAAATGAACACATTTTTCTCCAAAACTATAACAGATGCAAGCTTGTCCTGTTTGGTGGAGATGATATTTAATAAAATAAGTAGAAATCCACTAAACGTTTTGTTTGGTTATATTGCAATCCCGAGATAATCGTCTCCATGCTCCAAATCCATTTTAAAGCCATTTTTAAGGCATTTCGCGCATACATGAAATGAACACATTTTTCTCCAAAACTATAACAGATGCAAGCTTGTCCTGTTTGGTGGAGATGATATTTAATAAAATAAGTAGAAATCCACTAAAAGTTTTGTTTGGTTATCTTGCAATCCCGAGATAATCGTCTCCATGCTCCAAATCCATTTTAAAGCCATTTTTAAGGCATTTCGCGCATACATGAAATGAACACATTTTTCTCCAAAACTATAACAGATGCAAGCTTGTCCTGTTTGGTGGAGATGATATTTAATAAAATAAGTAGAAATCCACTAAAAGTTTTGTTTGGTTATCTTGCAATCCCGAGATAATCGTCTCCATGCTCCAAATCCATTTTAAAGCCATTTTTAAGGCATTTCGCGCATACATGAAATGAACACATTTTTCTCCAAAACTATAACAGATGCAAGCTTGTCCTGTTTGGTGGAGATGATATTTAATAAAATAAGTAGAAATCCACTAAAAGTTTTGTTTGGTTATCTTGCAATCCCGAGATAATCGTCTCCATGCTCCAAATCCATTTTAAAGCCATTTTTAAGGCATTTCGCGCATACATGAAATGAACACATTTTTCTCCAAAACTATAACAGATGCAAGAAGCTTGTCCTGTTTGGTGGAGATATTTAATAAAATAAGTAGAAATCCACTAAAAGTTTTGTTTGGTTATCTTGCAATCCCGAGATAATCGTCTCCATGCTCCAAATCCATTTTAAAGCCATTTTTAAGGCATTTCGCGCATACATGAAATGAACACATTTTTCTCCAAAACTATAACAGATGCAAGCTTGTCCTGTTTGGTGGAGATGATATTTAATAAAATAAGTAGAAATCCACTAAAAGTTTTGTTTGGTTATATTGCAATCCCGAGATAATCGTCTCCATGCTCCAAATCCATTTTAAAGCCATTTTTAAGGCATTTCGCGCATACATGAAATGAACACATTTTTCTCCAAAACTATAACAGATGCAAGCTTGTCCTGTTTGGTGGAGATGATATTTAATAAAATAAGTAGAAATCCACTAAAAGTTTTGTTTGGTTATCTTGCAATCCCGAGATAATCGTCTCCATGCTCCAAATCCATTTTAAAGCCATTTTTAAGGCATTTCGCGCATACATGAAATGAACACATTTTTCTCCAAAACTATAACAGATGCAAGCTTGTCCTGTTTGGTGGAGATGATATTTAATAAAATAAGTAGAAATCCACTAAAAGTTTTGTTTGGTTATCTTGCAATCCCGAGATAATCGTCTCCATGCTCCAAATCCATTTTAAAGCCATTTTTAAGGCATTTCGCGCATACATGAAATGAACACATTTTTCTCCAAAACTATAACAGATGCAAGCTTGTCCTGTTTGGTGGAGATGATATTTAATAAAATAAGTAGAAATCCACTAAAAGTTTTGTTTGGTTATCTTGCAATCCCGAGATAATCGTCTCCATGCTCCAAATCCATTTTAAAGCCATTTTTAAGGCATTTCGCGCATACATGAAATGAACACATTTTTCTCCAAAACTATAACAGATGCAAGCTTGTCCTGTTTGGTGGAGATGATATTTAATAAAAATAAGTAGAAATCCACTAAAAGTTTTGTTTGGTTATCTTGCAATCCCGAGATAATCGTCTCCATGCTCCAAATCCATTTTAAAGCCATTTTTAAGGCATTTCGCGCATACATGAAATGAACACATTTTTCTCCAAAACTATAACAGATGCAAGCTTGTCCTGTTTGGTGGAGATGATATTTAATAAAATAAGTAGAAATCCACTAAACGTTTTGTTTGGTTATATTGCAATCCCGAGATAATCGTCTCCATGCTCCAAATCCATTTTAAAGCCATTTTTAAGGCATTTCGCGCATACATGAAATGAACACATTTTTCTCCAAAACTATAACAGATGCAAGCTTGTCCTGTTTGGTGGAGATGATATTTAATAAAATAAGTAGAAATCCACTAAAAGTTTTGTTTGGTTATCTTGCAATCCCGAGATAATCGTCTCCATGCTCCAAATCCATTTTAAAGCCATTTTTAAGGCATTTCGCGCATACATGAAATGAACACATTTTTCTCCAAAACTATAACAGATGCAAGCTTGTCCTGTTTGGTGGAGATGATATTTAATAAAATAAGTAGAAATCCACTAAAAGTTTTGTTTGGTTATCTTGCAATCCCGAGATAATCGTCTCCATGCTCCAAATCCATTTTAAAGCCATTTTTAAGGCATTTCGCGCATACATGAAATGAACACATTTTTCTCCAAAACTATAACAGATGCAAGCTTGTCCTGTTTGGTGGAGATGATATTTAATAAAATAAGTAGAAATCCACTAAAAGTTTTGTTTGGTTATCTTGCAATCCCGAGATAATCGTCTCCATGCTCCAAATCCATTTTAAAGCCATTTTTAAGGCATTTCGCGCATACATGAAATGAACACATTTTTCTCCAAAACTATAACAGATGCAAGAAGCTTGTCCTGTTTGGTGGAGATATTTAATAAAATAAGTAGAAATCCACTAAAAGTTTTGTTTGGTTATCTTGCAATCCCGAGATAATCGTCTCCATGCTCCAAATCCATTTTAAAGCCATTTTTAAGGCATTTCGCGCATACATGAAATGAACACATTTTTCTCCAAAACTATAACAGATGCAAGCTTGTCCTGTTTGGTGGAGATGATATTTAATAAAATAAGTAGAAATCCACTAAAAGTTTTGTTTGGTTATATTGCAATCCCGAGATAATCGTCTCCATGCTCCAAATCCATTTTAAAGCCATTTTTAAGGCATTTCGCGCATACATGAAATGAACACATTTTTCTCCAAAACTATAACAGATGCAAGCTTGTCCTGTTTGGTGGAGATGATATTTAATAAAATAAGTAGAAATCCACTAAAAGTTTTGTTTGGTTATCTTGCAATCCCGAGATAATCGTCTCCATGCTCCAAATCCATTTTAAAGCCATTTTTAAGGCATTTCGCGCATACATGAAATGAACACATTTTTCTCCAAAACTATAACAGATGCAAGCTTGTCCTGTTTGGTGGAGATGATATTTAATAAAATAAGTAGAAATCCACTAAAAGTTTTGTTTGGTTATCTTGCAATCCCGAGATAATCGTCTCCATGCTCCAAATCCATTTTAAAGCCATTTTTAAGGCATTTCGCGCATACATGAAATGAACACATTTTTCTCCAAAACTATAACAGATGCAAGCTTGTCCTGTTTGGTGGAGATGATATTTAATAAAATAAGTAGAAATCCACTAAAAGTTTTGTTTGGTTATCTTGCAATCCCGAGATAATCGTCTCCATGCTCCAAATCCATTTTAAAGCCATTTTTAAGGCATTTCGCGCATACATGAAATGAACACATTTTTCTCCAAAACTATAACAGATGCAAGCTTGTCCTGTTTGGTGGAGATGATATTTAATAAAATAAGTAGAAATCCACTAAAAGTTTTGTTTGGTTATCTTGCAATCCCGAGATAATCGTCTCCATGCTCCAAATCCATTTTAAAGCCATTTTTAAGGCATTTCGCGCATACATGAAATGAACACATTTTTCTCCAAAACTATAACAGATGCAAGCTTGTCCTGTTTGGTGGAGATGATATTTAATAAAATAAGTAGAAATCCACTAAACGTTTTGTTTGGTTATATTGCAATCCCGAGATAATCGTCTCCATGCTCCAAATCCATTTTAAAGCCATTTTTAAGGCATTTCGCGCATACATGAAATGAACACATTTTTCTCCAAAACTATAACAGATGCAAGCTTGTCCTGTTTGGTGGAGATGATATTTAATAAAATAAGTAGAAATCCACTAAAAGTTTTGTTTGGTTATCTTGCAATCCCGAGATAATCGTCTCCATGCTCCAAATCCATTTTAAAGCCATTTTTAAGGCATTTCGCGCATACATGAAATGAACACATTTTTCTCCAAAACTATAACAGATGCAAGCTTGTCCTGTTTGGTGGAGATGATATTTAATAAAATAAGTAGAAATCCACTAAAAGTTTTGTTTGGTTATCTTGCAATCCCGAGATAATCGTCTCCATGCTCCAAATCCATTTTAAAGCCATTTTTAAGGCATTTCGCGCATACATGAAATGAACACATTTTTCTCCAAAACTATAACAGATGCAAGCTTGTCCTGTTTGGTGGAGATGATATTTAATAAAATAAGTAGAAATCCACTAAAAGTTTTGTTTGGTTATCTTGCAATCCCGAGATAATCGTCTCCATGCTCCAAATCCATTTTAAAGCCATTTTTAAGGCATTTCGCGCATACATGAAATGAACACATTTTTCTCCAAAACTATAACAGATGCAAGCTTGTCCTGTTTGGTGGAGATGATATTTAATAAAATAAGTAGAAATCCACTAAAAGTTTTGTTTGGTTATCTTGCAATCCCGAGATAATCGTCTCCATGCTCCAAATCCATTTTAAAGCCATTTTTAAGGCATTTCGCGCATACATGAAATGAACACATTTTTCTCCAAAACTATAACAGATGCAAGCTTGTCCTGTTTGGTGGAGATGATATTTAATAAAATAAGTAGAAATCCACTAAAAGTTTTGTTTGGTTATCTTGCAATCCCGAGATAATCGTCTCCATGCTCCAAATCCATTTTAAAGCCATTTTTAAGGCATTTCGCGCATACATGAAATGAACACATTTTTCTCCAAAACTATAACAGATGCAAGCTTGTCCTGATTGGTGGAGATATTTAATAAAATAAGTAGAAATCCACTAAAAGTTTTGTTTGGTTATCTTGCAATCCCGAGATAATCGTCTCCATGCTCCAAATCCATTTTAAAGCCATTTTTAAGGCATTTCGCGCATACATGAAATGAACACATTTTTCTCCAAAACTATAACAGATGCAAGCTTGTCCTGTTTGGTGGAGATGATATTTAATAAAATAAGTAGAAATCCACTAAAAGTTTTGTTTGGTTATCTTGCAATCCCGAGATAATCGTCTCCATGCTCCAAATCCATTTTAAAGCCATTTTTAAGGCATTTCGCGCATACATGAAATGAACACATTTTTCTCCAAAACTATAACAGATGCAAGCTTGTCCTGTTTGGTGGAGATGATATTTAATAAAATAAGTAGAAATCCACTAAAAGTTTTGTTTGGTTATCTTGCAATCCCGAGATAATCGTCTCCATGCTCCAAATCCATTTTAAAGCCATTTTTAAGGCATTTCGCGCATACATGAAATGAACACATTTTTCTCCAAAACTATAACAGATGCAAGCTTGTCCTGTTTGGTGGAGATGATATTTAATAAAATAAGTAGAAATCCACTAAACGTTTTGTTTGGTTATATTGCAATCCCGAGATAATCGTCTCCATGCTCCAAATCCATTTTAAAGCCATTTTTAAGGCATTTCGCGCATACATGAAATGAACACATTTTTCTCCAAAACTATAACAGATGCAAGCTTGTCCTGTTTGGTGGAGATGATATTTAATAAAATAAGTAGAAATCCACTAAAAGTTTTGTTTGGTTATCTTGCAATCCCGAGATAATCGTCTCCATGCTCCAAATCCATTTTAAAGCCATTTTTAAGGCATTTCGCGCATACATGAAATGAACACATTTTTCTCCAAAACTATAACAGATGCAAGCTTGTCCTGTTTGGTGGAGATGATATTTAATAAAATAAGTAGAAATCCACTAAAAGTTTTGTTTGGTTATCTTGCAATCCCGAGATAATCGTCTCCATGCTCCAAATCCATTTTAAAGCCATTTTTAAGGCATTTCGCGCATACATGAAATGAACACATTTTTCTCCAAAACTATAACAGATGCAAGCTTGTCCTGTTTGGTGGAGATGATATTTGATAAAATAAGTAGAAATCCACTAAAAGTTTTGTTTGGATCTATTAACCATCTTTTGAGCTGCCTTCATCCTAGCTTTTGCCGCTGGCGCGGGGTCTGATATTAGAGCATCTTCCGCCTCCCCCAATTCCTGAAACGCAAGCTGATTCTGCCTTCTTGCCTCCGACTTTACCTTAGATATACCCCTTATATACAATCCCCTCAAGTACGCCTTCATTGCCTCCCAAACCATTCCAATAGATGCTGATCCTTCATTGAACCTAAGGTATTCCCTTAAACTATCACTAATACCCCCCCCCCTTCTTCCACTAATTGTAACCAATAGGGATTTAATTTCCATAAGGGTCTATTTTGGTTTTGTTGTTCCCCCAGGTCTATTTCTACACACAGGGGCGAATGATCTGATACCGTCCTGGGGAAGTATTTAGTACCCACTACCAAACCTTGCATTGCTTCATTGCCCAAGGCCAGATCAATGCGCGACAGGGATGAGAACGTAGCCGAATAACAGGAGTATTGATACACTTCCGGATGCCGAGTCCTCCACAGGTCAATCAGCGCCATTTCTTTAAGTAAATTGCCGAATGGTGTACAGTTACCCCCCAGTTTTCGTACCTCATGTCTCACTTTGTCCCAATGTGAATTCGGAATATTATTAAAATCTCCCATTATCATAAAGGGAACCCCCTTTAGTCTGCCAATAAATTTATCAGACTGTGAAGTAGTTTGCTGCAATATCGCGGAGGTATGTATAGGGATATAATTACTACGGCTCTTGTCCCCAGCCTACAGGAAAGATATACATACTGCCCATCTTTATCCATGATGACCTTTAGAAATTCAAACCGTGCGCCTGAGCGGACTAGTATACTGGCCCCTCTGGAGTATGCAGAATATGTAGAATGATACCCCACCCTGAACCACCTTCTATCCAGTAGATGCAGCTTCTCCGGTATCATGTGTGTTTCCTGCAAGCAAATTAGGTTAGGTTTTTCTGTGCGTAAAAATTGAAATACTGCTTGTCTTTTGATGCTAGAGGCTAAGCCCCTAACATTCCAACTAATTAGCTTAATGCGTCCCGCCATATGATTAATTGACAAATTCTCGTTCTCCCAGAGCTCCTTAATAGGCCAAATGAGACTGTCGACCGGCCCACCCTCCCCCTAACCCCCCAATATAAACACCCCCCACAACAATAATCATAGTAACACATCGTTGCCACCAGTCCCCTTTGTATCAGGGACGGAGGGCATATGTTTGCCTTTGCAAGTCTGCCAGATACCGCGTCCATCTTTTGTAGCGTTTCCTCTTTTACGACGGACAGGGCCCTATCAACCATCAATAACACCAGAACCAGGACCTCCAGAAGGAGGGGCGGACCCCGCCTGTTTGTCGTGCACGATATCCGGCTGTCCATCTGATCAGTATTGCAGTCCTGCCATATTCTCGCAATGCCCCCTTTTTTTTTTAATATTAAGGGAGAAGAACAAAAGCAAGTTACGGGAAAGAAGAAGGGAAAAAAGGGAGAAAGAAAGGGGGGGGGAAGTGGGCAAAACAAAGAAGAGAAAGAGAAAAGTAGTATAAGAAGAAGACAGAGGGTGGAATAAGAGGAGCGAGAGGGGAGAAAGAAAAACAAAAAAAAGAGGGGGGGGGAGAAAAAAAATTCAATATTTATGCATTGTGAGTACAGTATGAGTTGGAAAGTCCCTTTCCATAGCCAGGATTCCATTTCCTCCCATCCTCAGTGGTGTTTTCAGACCCCTTTCCTCTAGAGTCCATTAAATGTAGATTTAAATTTAGATTGCCAAGGTAAACAAAAAAAAAAAAAAAAAATGTTTTTTAAAATTTTCAAACAGGAACTCCTCCCCGGCAACCATAGCATAGTATTTTTCCTCTACACCACTGCATGCGATGAGAGGTAGGGTGTCCCCAAAAGTCAGTCTCCAGCTTCCCCTTCACGACCCTCCCGCCGCAAGCGTTGTTCATTGCTATCCAGCCATCTTAGCGCTTCCTTAGTATCCAGGAAAAAGTGCACTATTCCTCCAGCTACCACTCTGAGTTTCGCCCAGTACATCATGGAGTATACCAGATTCAGTTGTCTCAGCCTTCTCTTGATGTCAATGAACTTGGCTCTTTGCTTTTGCACTTCTATGGAGTAATCTGGAAAAGTGGATATCTTGGAGCCATTGATGATCAGGTCCGGGTGTCCTCTGGCATGCTTCAGGATATTATCCCGGTCTCTGTAGTGCAGTATTTTGGCCAGGACAGGTCGCGGTGGGTGTCCAGGAGGCAGGGGGCGGGTGGAAACCCTATGGGCTCATTCCACCTCATATAGAGGGGTGAGATGCTCAGATCCAATTTTACTTTTCAGCCATTCCTCAAAAAATTCAGTTGGGGATGTACCTTCCACTTTCTCTGGAATGCCAATTATTCTCAGGTTGTTACGCCTTGATCTATTTTCAAGGTCATCCGTTTTTGCTAGGAGTGCTGCTATTTGCTGTGCTGCACGCTGCCCGTCTCTGTCAGATCCTGCCATGTGGTCCTCCGTGATACTGAGTCTTTGCTCAACTTCTCCTGTTCTCTCTTTCACTTCATGAAGCTTGTGCCGCATGGATGCCATGTCTTCTCTCAGGCTCCCCAGCTGCAGGGTCACCTCAGTAATAGATGCTCTGCAGAGCATTACTGCTGTGAGGATGTCTCTCAGTGTGGGCTCTTCAGGGATATTCTGTGTGCCTGCCAGCTCTCCTAGCTGTGCTGCCTGAGATCTGGGATTTGTCTCTGCCATGCAGGCCTGAGCTCCCTCGCTGCTCTCACCCCTCCCCCCTCCTTCACTCAGCACCATGCTGTCTGCAAGTCCCATATTCATCTGCAGCTCACCTCTCACTGTCTCTCTGTGATGGGCACCGCTCTCCTGCCTGGCAAAACGCTCCAGCCTTGTTGCAGCCTGTCTTCTGGTCTCCTCAGCGTCTGCACCATTATCTTTTCTCTTCTCCATGCTGCCCACGGCACCATCTTGATTCTGCTCCTCCACTTCTCCCACCTGCTTTTTCGGCCCCCTCCTTGTCATATCTGTGCCAGTAAGCAATGCAATCAGGTCAGGGGGGGGACAGAGGGTCGTCCAGCTGCAGCCTGTGACTTCTGAGAGTGTTTTTTTGGTTTTCTCCCCTAGTGATTTTCTAGATGCTTGGCAGGAGCTACAGGATCTGCTTCCACTCACATACTGAGCTAGGCCACGACCTCTTACAGTTCCTGTTTAATAAACAGTGGTGGTCGGACAGCCCGCGGACGGTCTTTATTCAACCAAGGGGGAATGTGACACCCTGGCACACCAGGTAGTCACACAGTCTAGGCCCCCGCACAACACCTTCCCACAAAGGGTTACACCAGCTGACCTGAAACCCTAGCCACCCCCCTTAGGGTAGGACAGACACACCAGTGTCCCGAACCAGGCGGATGAGAAACGCCCACCTAGGGGTCTAGAGAACCCGGGGCGGGAAAAGAAGTAGTTTTAAGTTCGAGTTTAAGCTGAGTTGAGGTTCAAGTCTGAAGTGGAGAAGAGTGGAGTAGTGAGGAGTTGAAGTTCAGTGAGCAAAGGCATCGGGGTTGGAGCCCCGGCGTGCTGGCTAGGTGGCAGACGGTGGTCTGTGTCTGCAGGAGACGGGAAGACGGCTGCCGTAGATCCGAGGTGGACCGGGATAGGGTTGGAGCCCGCCGATACTGACACCAGAGAACCGACCCGGAAACCGTGCACAAAGGGGGTACTTGGACCCTGAAACCAGAACCGGAACAGACGGCCTAACTAATTAACCAATTGAGGGCAGGATTATAGGTCCTGTCCCACCAAAAGTCCCAAAAAGCAGACAACAGCTCACCGCGGGGTATAGGGCATACGCTAGGGCCCGGTAGATCCCAAGAGCCAGTGTCAGCGGGCACGGCTCCCACCCATAGTTCTGGGAGCGGGCTTCCGTGTTTCATACCGGAAAGCCCAAAGAGAACTCACAACAGTGCAGGGAGAAGTGATACAGACAGCCAGCCCAGGCGTGGGACCTGAATGCACCCGGCAGCGGCGGCCGGCCACCGTCACCTTGGTTTACCAGTGGACTCGTCTGAATTCTTTAATTGTGACTAAGCTAACAACCCCCGGTCTGACCGGGCGCGCCGGCCCCTGCAATCATCACCCTTAGCACAGAGACATTGGGCCCCGGGGCATCCATCCCTACCCACGGAGGGGTTAACATCAAGCTGCCATCACATCGCACCCGGGGTACCCAACAGCAGCAGTGGTGGTGCTACACATCACCATACACCGTGGGTGGTGTCACAGACAGTATACGGCAAATCCCGTACAAATACGTCCCCTTTATTTGAAGTGTCTGTGCAACCCCCTGGGCTGGTGGAACATCTCAAGCCACACTGAGCATGTCATTTTGTGTGGTGTTTTTCTAATCTTCTGCTATTGAAAACATTATCTATGAGCTCAAAAACCTTTCAAGTGATGCGGTTTTTTAAAAAGCTGATCTGCTTTTGCAGCTAAAAAACGTACTCTCAAAAAATGCAGCAAAAACGCTGTGTGCGAATGTGACGCCGCAGGAACGAGGAACTTCTCCTTACCTGCCACATGCCAGCAATGAGGAAGGAAGGAGGTGGGCGGGATGTTCGTCCCGCTCATCTCCGCCCCTCCGCTTTGATTGGCCAGCCGCTTAGTGACGTCGCGGTGACGTCGCTGTGATGCCGAACGTCCCTCCCCATTGAGGGAGGGATTGTTCGGCAGTCACAGCGACGACGACCAGGTAAGTGCGTGTGACGCTGCCGTAGCGATCACCATATATCGGCATAACGATAGGGGCGGGTGCTATCACGCTCGCCATCGCTAGCATCGGCTAGCGATGTCGCAGCGTGTAAAGCCCGCTTTAGATCAGGAATAGAACAGCCATTTATAGGACATTCGATAACTTTCCCAAATTCCGATGAAAAAATATTCAGCACATTCTGCATTGAACTACTGTCCTCAATTTATTATATATTTTAGGAGTCGGAGTCGGTCCATTTTATACCGACTCTGACTCCACCAAAATGAACTCCGACTCTACAGCCCTGGAAGATACTATCACAGTTTGTTTATTTTGATTCCTTTCTTTTTAACCCTTACTGGGTAGGTATTGCTGGAATTTAAAGGGAACCTGTCAGCAGAAACTTTGCACTAAACCTAAAAGATTCCCCTATTGCAGCTCCTGGGCTGCATTGTAGCATGGTTCCTATTGTTATTGTGCCCCCTTTTAGACCAAAATAAATACATTATAAAGTGGTACCTTTTCCTATTGTTAATCGTACACGGGGGCGGGCTGTCTGCTGTCTGTTATCCTGCCTCCTGCTGCTTTACGCCGTCCCCCATCGCTCAATTTCATACTTGGACGCCGCCCAGTGCGCCCGAGGTCTCACGCATGTGCTGTGCCACTCTAGCGGGACTGTGCACTGTGCACAGTGTGACCGCTGGTGATGTTTTGCGCGGGCGTGAGATTATGGGCGGCGCTGTGATTTTCATCAGCAAGTACCCGCCCATAATCTCGTGCCCGTGCTTTCCCCTCTGACTCGACCGTTCTGCGCAAGCGCTGGCCAGATGACCCCATGTCACCTCTTTCCCATCTTGGTAAGAGGTGACGTGGATTCATCTGGCCAGCGCTTGCGCAGAACGGTGGACGCAGAGGGGAAAGCGCGGGCACAAGATTATGGGCGGGTACTTGCTAATGAAAATCAGAGCGCCGCCCATAATCTCACGCCTGCGCAACACGTCACCAGCGGTCACACTGTGCAGTCCCGCCAGAGTGGCACGGTGCATGCGCGAGACTTCAGGCGCACTAGGCGGCGTCCTGAAGTATGAAATTGAGCGGGGGACGGCGTAAAGCAGCAGGAAGCAGGATAACGAACACCAGACAGCCCGCCCCAGTGTACGATGAACAAGATTTGCATAGGAAAAGGTACCACTTTATAAAGTATTTATTTTGGTCTAAAAGGGGGCACAATAACAATAGGAACTATGCTAGAATGCAGCCCAGGAGCAGCAGAAGGGGAATCTTTTAGGTTTTGTGCAAAATTTCTGCTGACAGGTTCCCTTTAATCCTTCCCTTGAAGTGTTTTAGAGACTCATCAGCTGTCCCTTTGGAGGATATAGACCTCAGTAAATTTTTCTGAAGTGTTCAATGACCTGCCTAATTTTAAATAATCAAAGATGGAGTCATTTTGCTGTGGAAACCGCATTATCATTATAATACAAAAATTTAAGCATAGCCTCAAAGCTTGTCTGGGTTATAGCTATGCAAAAAAATTGAAGTGATATATAGAAGTGCTGATATTTTATATTGGCAAAGTACTGGCTTCTGAAGTATTCCCATGTAAAGCACAAGGCCCCAAAATTTCATAATTTCTACCACATTTAACGGGGTCCAATTAGCAATTGATGAAGTGGGGCTTTGGGAAAAAAATTAATGGGTGTTTTCATTTGTTTGGGCCATCATGAGATTTATGAAATCCTCTTAGAAAAAGATTACCCCTTCGTGACCCTGGACATAAATGGTACTTAACCCCTTCATGACCTTTGACGGATCTACCCGTCATGGATTGTATGAGGTTAAGCTCTGCCCCTGCCGCGGGCAGGTTGCGGCGATCGGCGCACATATCAGCTGTTTTCAACAGCTGACAAGTGTGCCTGCATGTTACGAGTGGAATCGCATTCCACCCGTAACATTAACCCCTTACATCTCGCTGCCAAAGTCTGGCAGCGAGATATATATACGCGCGGTCAGGATTTTCACTTACCGCCGCCCCCACCGGAAATCACGTGACTTCCGGTGGTTGCCATGGTAGCTCAGGGTTATGTGATGACGCCTGCAGCTATGACGAGTCCCTTTCGTTTTCACTCGGCCCGGAGCCGAATGAATCAGGAAGTGACCGTATCTGCTGTTTACAGCTGTATAGCTGTGATCAGCAGATAGGGCAGAGCGATCGGATTGCTGATCGCTATAGCCCCCTAGGGAGACTAGTAAATTAAAAAAAAAAAAAAGTTTTAAAAAATAATAAAAAAAAAAACCTAAAAGTTCAAATCACCCCCCTTTCACCCCATTGAAAATGAAAAGGTTAAAAAATAAATAAATACACATTTGGTATTGCCGCGTTCAGAAATGCCCGATCAAAATATAAAATCAATTAATCTGATTGGTAAACGGCGTAGTGGCAAAAAAATTCCAAACCCCAAAATTACGTTTTACGCAAAATGCAATAACAGGCGATCAAAACGTAGCATCTGCGCAAAAATGGTACCGTTAGAAACGTCCGCTCGAGACGCAAAAAATAAGGCGTCACTCAGCCATAGATCCCAAAAAATGAGAACGCTATGGGTTTCGGAACATGGCGCAAAACGTACGCCACTTTTATTGGACAAACTTGTGAATTTTTTTAACCCCTTAGATACAAGTAAACCTATACATGTTTTGTGTCTACAAACTCACACCGACCTCAGGCATCATACGCACACATCAGTTTTACCATATAGTGAACATGGTGAATAAAACATCCCAAAAACTATTGTGCCATCACACTTTTTTTGCAGTTTTTCCACACTTGGAATTTTTTTGCTGTTTTCCAGTACACCATATGGTAAAACTTATGGTTTCATTTAAAAGTACAACTCGTCCCGCAAAAAACAAGCCCTCATATGGCAAGATTGACGGAAAAATAAAAAAAGTTACGGCTCTCGAAAGAAGGGGAGCAAAAAACAAAAACGCAAAAACGGAAAGTGCCCGGGGGCTGAAGGGGTTAATATTTGGCGGGGACGTCTTGACCTTGGACATAACGGTTTGTCCTGGTGCAGGAACTGTGCTGATGTGATATCTGCTGGGATCTTGGCTTACGTGACAGCCGAGCTCCAACTCTCAAATCCAAGGATGGTTCCTGCACCATCCCTGGCTGTTTAACCCCCTAAATGCTGTACTAGATATCGATCGCAGCATTTAGGGGGCGGTGTTCCCTCTCTCGCCCAACCGATGCCCCCGCGACGTCATCATGAAGGCTTGATCGTTGCTTTGGTGATCCGAGGTCATCATGATGAGCTCCGGATCACTCAGCTATAGGAAGGCATTGTAGATTATTCTGGGATCATGGTTTAAAAGGCTTCCTGTCAGTGCAGCATTGACAGATATAATGTATTGTAATGCTGGTGCATTGCAATACATTATATCAGCAATCAGGGCGATAAAAGTTAATAAGTTCCATATAGGGACTATGTAAAAAAAAGTTTAAAAAAAAAAATTTAAAATATTTTTTAACAAATCAGAAAATATAGAACAAAAAATAAAATTCCACCAATAAACATGTAATATTTATGTTAAAAAAAAAGCACACATAATTGATATTGCCACATCCGTAACAACCCAATCTATAAAACTGTCACATTAGTTAACGCATTCTGTGAACACGGTAAAAAAAAAAAGTTAAACAACATAGGAAAAACTGTCTTTTTATCATAAAGCTGACAAAAAAGTGAAATAAATTGCGATATAAAACGCACATTTAAATAAAAATCCTATCGCTAAAAACATCATCTTCTCTTGCAATAAACAATCAGCCATACTGCTTCATCAGCAAAAATAATAAAGCTGCAGCAATGCAAAATTTTTTTAATAAAAATGTTTATGATGTTAAAGCGGCAACATATAAAAAACAATATAAATGTGGTACTGCTGTAATCATACTGAATTTAATAATAAAGTTGCGGTATCATTTATACTGCAAGATGAACCACAGAAAAAAATAGTAATAAAACCAATTTTTCAACTGCTGTTGATTTGTTTATTCTGCCTCCCAAAGGCTCAGCTCACATTAATTCTGCATTTTATGCTGAGCGCTTACATCGGGGTTTGTGTAAAACCTAGAAAAATATGATTCAGATAAAATTTCCAACAGAAAATTAAATGTAATGAGGCAGAAGGAGTCACTTTCAGCTCCTGTCTGGCCTGTGGTGCGTCAGTGTCCATCTTTTTAGATGTGCACAAAAGTGGAGTCGACAACAGTTTTGAACAGACGAACATCTCTGAACAGAGGCCAAACGGAGCCTGGAGTAACTTTGCCTTATGAGTGAGTGGATCCATCAGAGATTTCACCTAAATCATGTTTTTCGGAGATGTAAATAAAAACCCTGATGTAAAAGCTCAGCATAGAACGTTATCTTGCAATCCCGAGATAATCGTCTCCATGCTCCAAATCCATTTTAAAGCCATTTCTAAGGCATTTCGCGCATAAATGAAATGAACACATTTTTCTCCAAAACTATAACAGATGCAAGCTTGTCCTGTTTGGTGGAGATGATATTTAATAAAATAAGTAGAAATCCACTAAAAGTTTTGTTTGGTTATCTTGCAATCCCGAGATAATCGTCTCCATGCTCCAAATCCATTTTAAAGCCATTTCTAAGGCATTTCGCGCATAAATAAAATGAACACATTTTTCTCCAAAACTATAACAGATGCAAGAAGCTTGTCCTGTTTGGTGGAGATATTTAATAAAATAAGTAGAAATCCACTAAAAGTTTTGTTTGGTTATCTTGCAATCCCGAGATAATCGTCTCCATGCTCCAAATCCATTTTAAAGCCATTTTTAAGGCATTTCGCGCATACATGAAATGAACACATTTTTCTCCAAAACTATAACAGATGCAAGCTTGTCCTGTTTGGTGGAGATGATATTTAATAAAATAAGTAGAAATCCACTAAAAGTTTTGTTTGGTTATATTGCAATCCCGAGATAATCGTCTCCATGCTCCAAATCCATTTTAAAGCCATTTTTAAGGCATTTCGCGCATACATGAAATGAACACATTTTTCTCCAAAACTATAACAGATGCAAGCTTGTCCTGTTTGGTGGAGATGATATTTAATAAAATAAGTAGAAATCCACTAAAAGTTTTGTTTGGTTATCTTTCAATCCCGAGATAATCGTCTCCATGCTCCAAATCCATTTTAAAGCCATTTTTAAGGCATTTCGCGCATACATGAAATGAACACATTTTTCTCCAAAACTATAACAGATGCAAGCTTGTCCTGTTTGGTGGGGATGATATTTAATAAAATAAGTAGAAATCCACTAAAAGTTTTGTTTGGTTATCTTGCAATCCCGAGATAATCGTCTCCATGCTCCAAATCCATTTTAAAGCCATTTTTAAGGCATTTCGCGCATACATGAAATGAACACATTTTTCTCCAAAACTATAACAGATGCAAGCTTGTCCTGTTTGGTGGAGATGATATTTAATAAAATAAGTAGAAATCCACTAAAAGTTTTGTTTGGTTATCTTGCAATCCCGAAATAATCGTCTCCATGCTCCAAATCCATTTTAAAGCCATTTTTAAGGCATTTCGCGCATACATGAAATGAACACATTTTTCTCCAAAACTATAACAGATGCAAGCTTGTCCTGTTTGGTGGAGATGATATTTAATAAAATAAGTAGAAATCCACTAAAAGTTTTGTTTGGTTATCTTGCAATCCCGAGATAATCGTCTCCATGCTCCAAATCCATTTTAAAGCCATTTTTAAGGCATTTCGCGCATACATGAAATGAACACATTTTTCTCCAAAACTATAACAGATGCAAGCTTGTCCTGTTTGGTGGAGATGATATTTAATAAAATAAGTAGAAATCCACTAAACGTTTTGTTTGGTTATATTGCAATCCCGAGATAATCGTCTCCATGCTCCAAATCCATTTTAAAGCCATTTTTAAGGCATTTCGCGCATACATGAAATGAACACATTTTTCTCCAAAACTATAACAGATGCAAGCTTGTCCTGTTTGGTGGAGATGATATTTAATAAAATAAGTAGAAATCCACTAAAAGTTTTGTTTGGTTATCTTGCAATCCCGAGATAATCGTCTCCATGCTCCAAATCCATTTTAAAGCCATTTTTAAGGCATTTCGCGCATACATGAAATGAACACATTTTTCTCCAAAACTATAACAGATGCAAGCTTGTCCTGTTTGGTGGAGATGATATTTAATAAAATAAGTAGAAATCCAC
Organism: Anomaloglossus baeobatrachus; assembly: GCF_048569485.1. Classification (NCBI taxonomy): domain Eukaryota; kingdom Metazoa; phylum Chordata; class Amphibia; order Anura; family Aromobatidae; genus Anomaloglossus; species Anomaloglossus baeobatrachus. The sequence continues at coordinate 53,166 of NW_027442479.1, read as the reverse complement.
TAAAAGTTTTGTTTGGTTATCTTGCAATCCCGAGATAATCGTCTCCATGCTCCAAATCCATTTTAAAGCCATTTTTAAGGCATTTCGCGCATACATGAAATGAACACATTTTTCTCCAAAACTATAACAGATGCAAGCTTGTCCTGTTTGGTGGAGATGATATTTAATAAAATAAGTAGAAATCCACTAAAAGTTTTGTTTGGTTATCTTGCAATCCCGAGATAATCGTCTCCATGCTCCAAATCCATTTTAAAGCCATTTTTAAGGCATTTCGCGCATACATGAAATGAACACATTTTTCTCCAAAACTATAACAGATGCAAGCTTGTCCTGTTTGGTGGAGATGATATTTAATAAAATAAGTAGAAATCCACTAAAAGTTTTGTTTGGTTATCTTGCAATCCCGAGATAATCGTCTCCATGCTCCAAATCCATTTTAAAGCCATTTTTAAGGCATTTCGCGCATACATGAAATGAACACATTTTTCTCCAAAACTATAACAGATGCAAGCTTGTCCTGTTTGGTGGAGATGATATTTAATAAAATAAGTAGAAATCCACTAAAAGTTTTGTTTGGTTATCTTGCAATCCCGAGATAATCGTCTCCATGCTCCAAATCCATTTTAAAGCCATTTTTAAGGCATTTCGCGCATACATGAAATGAACACATTTTTCTCCAAAACTATAACAGATGCAAGCTTGTCCTGTTTGGTGGAGATATTTAATAAAATAAGTAGAAATCCACTAAAAGTTTTGTTTGGTTATCTTGCAATCCCGAGATAATCGTCTCCATGCTCCAAATCCATTTTAAAGCCATTTTTAAGGCATTTCGCGCATACATGAAATGAACACATTTTTCTCCAAAACTATAACAGATGCAAGCTTGTCCTGTTTGGTGGAGATGATATTTAATAAAATAAGTAGAAATCCACTAAAAGTTTTGTTTGGTTATCTTGCAATCCCGAGATAATCGTCTCCATGCTCCAAATCCATTTTAAAGCCATTTTTAAGGCATTTCGCGCATACATGAAATGAACACATTTTTCTCCAAAACTATAACAGATGCAAGCTTGTCCTGTTTGGTGGAGATGATATTTAATAAAATAAGTAGAAATCCACTAAAAGTTTTGTTTGGTTATCTTGCAATCCCGAGATAATCGTCTCCATGCTCCAAATCCATTTTAAAGCCATTTTTAAGGCATTTCGCGCATACATGAAATGAACACATTTTTCTCCAAAACTATAACAGATGCAAGCTTGTCCTGTTTGGTGGAGATGATATTTAATAAAATAAGTAGAAATCCACTAAAAGTTTTGTTTGGTTATCTTGCAATCCCGAGATAATCGTCTCCATGCTCCAAATCCATTTTAAAGCCATTTTTAAGGCATTTCGCGCATACATGAAATGAACACATTTTTCTCCAAAACTATAACAGATGCAAGCTTGTCCTGTTTGGTGGAGATGATATTTAATAAAATAAGTAGAAATCCACTAAAAGTTTTGTTTGGTTATATTGCAATCCCGAGATAATCGTCTCCATGCTCCAAATCCATTTTAAAGCCATTTTTAAGGCATTTCGCGCATACATGAAATGAACACATTTTTCTCCAAAACTATAACAGATGCAAGCTTGTCCTGTTTGGTGGAGATGATATTTAATAAAATAAGTAGAAATCCACTAAAAGTTTTGTTTGGTTATCTTGCAATCCCGAGATAATCGTCTCCATGCTCCAAATCCATTTTAAAGCCATTTTTAAGGCATTTCGCGCATACATGAAATGAACACATTTTTCTCCAAAACTATAACAGATGCAAGCTTGTCCTGTTTGGTGGAGATGATATTTAATAAAATAAGTAGAAATCCACTAAAAGTTTTGTTTGGTTATCTTGCAATCCCGAGATAATCGTCTCCATGCTCCAAATCCATTTTAAAGCCATTTTTAAGGCATTTCGCGCATACATGAAATGAACACATTTTTCTCCAAAACTATAACAGATGCAAGCTTGTCCTGTTTGGTGGAGATGATATTTAATAAAATAAGTAGAAATCCACTAAAAGTTTTGTTTGGTTATCTTGCAATCCCGAGATAATCGTCTCCATGCTCCAAATCCATTTTAAAGCCATTTTTAAGGCATTTCGCGCATACATGAAATGAACACATTTTTCTCCAAAACTATAACAGATGCAAGCTTGTCCTGTTTGGTGGAGATGATATTTAATAAAATAAGTAGAAATCCACTAAAAGTTTTGTTTGGTTATATTGCAATCCCGAGATAATCGTCTCCATGCTCCAAATCCATTTTAAAGCCATTTTTAAGGCATTTCGCGCATACATGAAATGAACACATTTTTCTCCAAAACTATAACAGATGCAAGCTTGTCCTGTTTGGTGGAGATGATATTTAATAAAATAAGTAGAAATCCACTAAAAGTTTTGTTTGGTTATCTTGCAATCCCGAGATAATCGTCTCCATGCTCCAAATCCATTTTAAAGCCATTTTTAAGGCATTTCGCGCATACATGAAATGAACACATTTTTCTCCAAAACTATAACAGATGCAAGCTTGTCCTGTTTGGTGGAGATGATATTTAATAAAATAAGTAGAAATCCACTAAAAGTTTTGTTTGGTTATCTTGCAATCCCGAGATAATCGTCTCCATGCTCCAAATCCATTTTAAAGCCATTTTTAAGGCATTTCGCGCATACATGAAATGAACACATTTTTCTCCAAAACTATAACAGATGCAAGCTTGTCCTGTTTGGTGGAGATGATATTTAATAAAATAAGTAGAAATCCACTAAAAGTTTTGTTTGGTTATCTTGCAATCCCGAGATAATCGTCTCCATGCTCCAAATCCATTTTAAAGCCATTTTTAAGGCATTTCGCGCATACATGAAATGAACACATTTTTCTCCAAAACTATAACAGATGCAAGCTTGTCCTGTTTGGTGGAGATGATATTTAATAAAATAAGTAGAAATCCACTAAAAGTTTTGTTTGGTTATCTTGCAATCCCGAGATAATCGTCTCCATGCTCCAAATCCATTTTAAAGCCATTTTTAAGGCATTTCGCGCATACATGAAATGAACACATTTTTCTCCAAAACTATAACAGATGCAAGCTTGTCCTGTTTGGTGGAGATGATATTTAATAAAATAAGTAGAAATCCACTAAAAGTTTTGTTTGGTTATCTTGCAATCCCGAGATAATCGTCTCCATGCTCCAAATCCATTTTAAAGCCATTTTTAAGGCATTTCGCGCATACATGAAATGAACACATTTTTCTCCAAAACTATAACAGATGCAAGCTTGTCCTGTTTGGTGGAGATGATATTTAATAAAATAAGTAGAAATCCACTAAAAGTTTTGTTTGGTTATCTTGCAATCCCGAGATAATCGTCTCCATGCTCCAAATCCATTTTAAAGCCATTTTTAAGGCATTTCGCGCATACATGAAATGAACACATTTTTCTCCAAAACTATAACAGATGCAAGCTTGTCCTGTTTGGTGGAGATGATATTTAATAAAATAAGTAGAAATCCACTAAAAGTTTTGTTTGGTTATCTTGCAATCCCGAGATAATCGTCTCCATGCTCCAAATCCATTTTAAAGCCATTTTTAAGGCATTTCGCGCATACATGAAATGAACACATTTTTCTCCAAAACTATAACAGATGCAAGCTTGTCCTGTTTGGTGGAGATGATATTTAATAAAATAAGTAGAAATCCACTAAAAGTTTTGTTTGGTTATCTTGCAATCCCGAGATAATCGTCTCCATGCTCCAAATCCATTTTAAAGCCATTTTTAAGGCATTTCGCGCATACATGAAATGAACACATTTTTCTCCAAAACTATAACAGATGCAAGCTTGTCCTGTTTGGTGGAGATGATATTTAATAAAATAAGTAGAAATCCACTAAAAGTTTTGTTTGGTTATCTTGCAATCCCGAGATAATCGTCTCCATGCTCCAAATCCATTTTAAAGCCATTTTTAAGGCATTTCGCGCATACATGAAATGAACACATTTTTCTCCAAAACTATAACAGATGCAAGCTTGTCCTGTTTGGTGGAGATGATATTTAATAAAATAAGTAGAAATCCACTAAAAGTTTTGTTTGGTTATCTTGCAATCCCGAGATAATCGTCTCCATGCTCCAAATCCATTTTAAAGCCATTTTTAAGGCATTTCGCGCATACATGAAATGAACACATTTTTCTCCAAAACTATAACAGATGCAAGCTTGTCCTGTTTGGTGGAGATGATATTTAATAAAATAAGTAGAAATCCACTAAAAGTTTTGTTTGGTTATCTTGCAATCCCGAGATAATCGTCTCCATGCTCCAAATCCATTTTAAAGCCATTTTTAAGGCATTTCGCGCATACATGAAATGAACACATTTTTCTCCAAAACTATAACAGATGCAAGCTTGTCCTGTTTGGTGGAGATGATATTTAATAAAATAAGTAGAAATCCACTAAAAGTTTTGTTTGGTTATCTTGCAATCCCGAGATAATCGTCTCCATGCTCCAAATCCATTTTAAAGCCATTTTTAAGGCATTTCGCGCATACATGAAATGAACACATTTTTCTCCAAAACTATAACAGATGCAAGCTTGTCCTGTTTGGTGGAGATGATATTTAATAAAATAAGTAGAAATCCACTAAAAGTTTTGTTTGGTTATCTTGCAATCCCGAGATAATCGTCTCCATGCTCCAAATCCATTTTAAAGCCATTTTTAAGGCATTTCGCGCATACATGAAATGAACACATTTTTCTCCAAAACTATAACAGATGCAAGCTTGTCCTGTTTGGTGGAGATGATATTTAATAAAATAAGTAGAAATCCACTAAAAGTTTTGTTTGGTTATCTTGCAATCCCGAGATAATCGTCTCCATGCTCCAAATCCATTTTAAAGCCATTTTTAAGGCATTTCGCGCATACATGAAATGAACACATTTTTCTCCAAAACTATAACAGATGCAAGCTTGTCCTGTTTGGTGGAGATGATATTTAATAAAATAAGTAGAAATCCACTAAAAGTTTTGTTTGGTTATCTTGCAATCCCGAGATAATCGTCTCCATGCTCCAAATCCATTTTAAAGCCATTTTTAAGGCATTTCGCGCATACATGAAATGAACACATTTTTCTCCAAAACTATAACAGATGCAAGCTTGTCCTGTTTGGTGGAGATGATATTTAATAAAATAAGTAGAAATCCACTAAAAGTTTTGTTTGGTTATCTTGCAATCCCGAGATAATCGTCTCCATGCTCCAAATCCATTTTAAAGCCATTTTTAAGGCATTTCGCGCATACATGAAATGAACACATTTTTCTCCAAAACTATAACAGATGCAAGCTTGTCCTGTTTGGTGGAGATGATATTTAATAAAATAAGTAGAAATCCACTAAAAGTTTTGTTTGGTTATCTTGCAATCCCGAGATAATCGTCTCCATGCTCCAAATCCATTTTAAAGCCATTTTTAAGGCATTTCGCGCATACATGAAATGAACACATTTTTCTCCAAAACTATAACAGATGCAAGCTTGTCCTGTTTGGTGGAGATGATATTTAATAAAATAAGTAGAAATCCACTAAAAGTTTTGTTTGGTTATCTTGCAATCCCGAGATAATCGTCTCCATGCTCCAAATCCATTTTAAAGCCATTTTTAAGGCATTTCGCGCATACATGAAATGAACACATTTTTCTCCAAAACTATAACAGATGCAAGCTTGTCCTGTTTGGTGGAGATGATATTTAATAAAATAAGTAGAAATCCACTAAAAGTTTTGTTTGGTTATCTTGCAATCCCGAGATAATCGTCTCCATGCTCCAAATCCATTTTAAAGCCATTTTTAAGGCATTTCGCGCATACATGAAATGAACACATTTTTCTCCAAAACTATAACAGATGCAAGCTTGTCCTGTTTGGTGGAGATGATATTTAATAAAATAAGTAGAAATCCACTAAAAGTTTTGTTTGGTTATCTTGCAATCCCGAGATAATCGTCTCCATGCTCCAAATCCATTTTAAAGCCATTTTTAAGGCATTTCGCGCATACATGAAATGAACACATTTTTCTCCAAAACTATAACAGATGCAAGCTTGTCCTGTTTGGTGGAGATGATATTTAATAAAATAAGTAGAAATCCACTAAAAGTTTTGTTTGGTTATCTTGCAATCCCGAGATAATCGTCTCCATGCTCCAAATCCATTTTAAAGCCATTTTTAAGGCATTTCGCGCATACATGAAATGAACACATTTTTCTCCAAAACTATAACAGATGCAAGCTTGTCCTGTTTGGTGGAGATGATATTTAATAAAATAAGTAGAAATCCACTAAAAGTTTTGTTTGGTTATCTTGCAATCCCGAGATAATCGTCTCCATGCTCCAAATCCATTTTAAAGCCATTTTTAAGGCATTTCGCGCATACATGAAATGAACACATTTTTCTCCAAAACTATAACAGATGCAAGCTTGTCCTGTTTGGTGGAGATGATATTTAATAAAATAAGTAGAAATCCACTAAAAGTTTTGTTTGGTTATCTTGCAATCCCGAGATAATCGTCTCCATGCTCCAAATCCATTTTAAAGCCATTTTTAAGGCATTTCGCGCATACATGAAATGAACACATTTTTCTCCAAAACTATAACAGATGCAAGCTTGTCCTGTTTGGTGGAGATGATATTTAATAAAATAAGTAGAAATCCACTAAAAGTTTTGTTTGGTTATCTTGCAATCCCGAGATAATCGTCTCCATGCTCCAAATCCATTTTAAAGCCATTTTTAAGGCATTTCGCGCATACATGAAATGAACACATTTTTCTCCAAAACTATAACAGATGCAAGCTTGTCCTGTTTGGTGGAGATGATATTTAATAAAATAAGTAGAAATCCACTAAAAGTTTTGTTTGGTTATCTTGCAATCCCGAGATAATCGTCTCCATGCTCCAAATCCATTTTAAAGCCATTTTTAAGGCATTTCGCGCATACATGAAATGAACACATTTTTCTCCAAAACTATAACAGATGCAAGCTTGTCCTGTTTGGTGGAGATGATATTTAATAAAATAAGTAGAAATCCACTAAAAGTTTTGTTTGGTTATCTTGCAATCCCGAGATAATCGTCTCCATGCTCCAAATCCATTTTAAAGCCATTTTTAAGGCATTTCGCGCATACATGAAATGAACACATTTTTCTCCAAAACTATAACAGATGCAAGCTTGTCCTGTTTGGTGGAGATGATATTTAATAAAATAAGTAGAAATCCACTAAAAGTTTTGTTTGGTTATCTTGCAATCCCGAGATAATCGTCTCCATGCTCCAAATCCATTTTAAAGCCATTTTTAAGGCATTTCGCGCATACATGAAATGAACACATTTTTCTCCAAAACTATAACAGATGCAAGCTTGTCCTGTTTGGTGGAGATGATATTTAATAAAATAAGTAGAAATCCACTAAAAGTTTTGTTTGGTTATCTTGCAATCCCGAGATAATCGTCTCCATGCTCCAAATCCATTTTAAAGCCATTTTTAAGGCATTTCGCGCATACATGAAATGAACACATTTTTCTCCAAAACTATAACAGATGCAAGCTTGTCCTGTTTGGTGGAGATGATATTTAATAAAATAAGTAGAAATCCACTAAAAGTTTTGTTTGGTTATCTTGCAATCCCGAGATAATCGTCTCCATGCTCCAAATCCATTTTAAAGCCATTTTTAAGGCATTTCGCGCATACATGAAATGAACACATTTTTCTCCAAAACTATAACAGATGCAAGCTTGTCCTGTTTGGTGGAGATGATATTTAATAAAATAAGTAGAAATCCACTAAAAGTTTTGTTTGGTTATCTTGCAATCCCGAGATAATCGTCTCCATGCTCCAAATCCATTTTAAAGCCATTTTTAAGGCATTTCGCGCATACATGAAATGAACACATTTTTCTCCAAAACTATAACAGATGCAAGCTTGTCCTGTTTGGTGGAGATGATATTTAATAAAATAAGTAGAAATCCACTAAAAGTTTTGTTTGGTTATCTTGCAATCCCGAGATAATCGTCTCCATGCTCCAAATCCATTTTAAAGCCATTTTTAAGGCATTTCGCGCATACATGAAATGAACACATTTTTCTCCAAAACTATAACAGATGCAAGCTTGTCCTGTTTGGTGGAGATGATATTTAATAAAATAAGTAGAAATCCACTAAAAGTTTTGTTTGGTTATCTTGCAATCCCGAGATAATCGTCTCCATGCTCCAAATCCATTTTAAAGCCATTTTTAAGGCATTTCGCGCATACATGAAATGAACACATTTTTCTCCAAAACTATAACAGATGCAAGCTTGTCCTGTTTGGTGGAGATGATATTTAATAAAATAAGTAGAAATCCACTAAAAGTTTTGTTTGGTTATCTTGCAATCCCGAGATAATCGTCTCCATGCTCCAAATCCATTTTAAAGCCATTTTTAAGGCATTTCGCGCATACATGAAATGAACACATTTTTCTCCAAAACTATAACAGATGCAAGCTTGTCCTGTTTGGTGGAGATGATATTTAATAAAATAAGTAGAAATCCACTAAAAGTTTTGTTTGGTTATCTTGCAATCCCGAGATAATCGTCTCCATGCTCCAAATCCATTTTAAAGCCATTTTTAAGGCATTTCGCGCATACATGAAATGAACACATTTTTCTCCAAAACTATAACAGATGCAAGCTTGTCCTGTTTGGTGGAGATGATATTTAATAAAATAAGTAGAAATCCACTAAAAGTTTTGTTTGGTTATCTTGCAATCCCGAGATAATCGTCTCCATGCTCCAAATCCATTTTAAAGCCATTTTTAAGGCATTTCGCGCATACATGAAATGAACACATTTTTCTCCAAAACTATAACAGATGCAAGCTTGTCCTGTTTGGTGGAGATGATATTTAATAAAATAAGTAGAAATCCACTAAAAGTTTTGTTTGGTTATCTTGCAATCCCGAGATAATCGTCTCCATGCTCCAAATCCATTTTAAAGCCATTTTTAAGGCATTTCGCGCATACATGAAATGAACACATTTTTCTCCAAAACTATAACAGATGCAAGCTTGTCCTGTTTGGTGGAGATGATATTTAATAAAATAAGTAGAAATCCACTAAAAGTTTTGTTTGGTTATCTTGCAATCCCGAGATAATCGTCTCCATGCTCCAAATCCATTTTAAAGCCATTTTTAAGGCATTTCGCGCATACATGAAATGAACACATTTTTCTCCAAAACTATAACAGATGCAAGCTTGTCCTGTTTGGTGGAGATGATATTTAATAAAATAAGTAGAAATCCACTAAAAGTTTTGTTTGGTTATCTTGCAATCCCGAGATAATCGTCTCCATGCTCCAAATCCATTTTAAAGCCATTTTTAAGGCATTTCGCGCATACATGAAATGAACACATTTTTCTCCAAAACTATAACAGATGCAAGCTTGTCCTGTTTGGTGGAGATGATATTTAATAAAATAAGTAGAAATCTCACTAAAAGTTTTGTTTGGTTATCTTGCAATCCCGAGATAATCGTCTCCATGCTCCAAATCCATTTTAAAGCCATTTTTAAGGCATTTCGCGCATACATGAAATGAACACATTTTTCTCCAAAACTATAACAGATGCAAGCTTGTCCTGTTTGGTGGAGATGATATTTAATAAAATAAGTAGAAATCCACTAAAAGTTTTGTTTGGTTATCTTGCAATCCCGAGATAATCGTCTCCATGCTCCAAATCCATTTTAAAGCCATTTTTAAGGCATTTCGCGCATACATGAAATGAACACATTTTTCTCCAAAACTATAACAGATGCAAGCTTGTCCTGTTTGGTGGAGATGATATTTAATAAAATAAGTAGAAATCCACTAAAAGTTTTGTTTGGTTATCTTGCAATCCCGAGATAATCGTCTCCATGCTCCAAATCCATTTTAAAGCCATTTTTAAGGCATTTCGCGCATACATGAAATGAACACATTTTTCTCCAAAACTATAACAGATGCAAGCTTGTCCTGTTTGGTGGAGATGATATTTAATAAAATAAGTAGAAATCCACTAAAAGTTTTGTTTGGTTATCTTGCAATCCCGAGATAATCGTCTCCATGCTCCAAATCCATTTTAAAGCCATTTTTAAGGCATTTCGCGCATACATGAAATGAACACATTTTTCTCCAAAACTATAACAGATGCAAGCTTGTCCTGTTTGGTGGAGATGATATTTAATAAAATAAGTAGAAATCCACTAAAAGTTTTGTTTGGTTATCTTGCAATCCCGAGATAATCGTCTCCATGCTCCAAATCCATTTTAAAGCCATTTTTAAGGCATTTCGCGCATACATGAAATGAACACATTTTTCTCCAAAACTATAACAGATGCAAGCTTGTCCTGTTTGGTGGAGATGATATTTAATAAAATAAGTAGAAATCCACTAAAAGTTTTGTTTGGTTATCTTGCAATCCCGAGATAATCGTCTCCATGCTCCAAATCCATTTTAAAGCCATTTTTAAGGCATTTCGCGCATACATGAAATGAACACATTTTTCTCCAAAACTATAACAGATGCAAGCTTGTCCTGTTTGGTGGAGATGATATTTAATAAAATAAGTAGAAATCCACTAAAAGTTTTGTTTGGTTATCTTGCAATCCCGAGATAATCGTCTCCATGCTCCAAATCCATTTTAAAGCCATTTTTAAGGCATTTCGCGCATACATGAAATGAACACATTTTTCTCCAAAACTATAACAGATGCAAGCTTGTCCTGTTTGGTGGAGATGATATTTAATAAAATAAGTAGAAATCCACTAAAAGTTTTGTTTGGTTATCTTGCAATCCCGAGATAATCGTCTCCATGCTCCAAATCCATTTTAAAGCCATTTTTAAGGCATTTCGCGCATACATGAAATGAACACATTTTTCTCCAAAACTATAACAGATGCAAGCTTGTCCTGTTTGGTGGAGATGATATTTAATAAAATAAGTAGAAATCCACTAAAAGTTTTGTTTGGTTATCTTGCAATCCCGAGATAATCGTCTCCATGCTCCAAATCCATTTTAAAGCCATTTTTAAGGCATTTCGCGCATACATGAAATGAACACATTTTTCTCCAAAACTATAACAGATGCAAGCTTGTCCTGTTTGGTGGAGATGATATTTAATAAAATAAGTAGAAATCCACTAAAAGTTTTGTTTGGTTATCTTGCAATCCCGAGATAATCGTCTCCATGCTCCAAATCCATTTTAAAGCCATTTTTAAGGCATTTCGCGCATACATGAAATGAACACATTTTTCTCCAAAACTATAACAGATGCAAGCTTGTCCTGTTTGGTGGAGATGATATTTAATAAAATAAGTAGAAATCCACTAAAAGTTTTGTTTGGTTATCTTGCAATCCCGAGATAATCGTCTCCATGCTCCAAATCCATTTTAAAGCCATTTTTAAGGCATTTCGCGCATACATGAAATGAACACATTTTTCTCCAAAACTATAACAGATGCAAGCTTGTCCTGTTTGGTGGAGATGATATTTAATAAAATAAGTAGAAATCCACTAAAAGTTTTGTTTGGTTATCTTGCAATCCCGAGATAATCGTCTCCATGCTCCAAATCCATTTTAAAGCCATTTTTAAGGCATTTCGCGCATACATGAAATGAACACATTTTTCTCCAAAACTATAACAGATGCAAGCTTGTCCTGTTTGGTGGAGATGATATTTAATAAAATAAGTAGAAATCCACTAAAAGTTTTGTTTGGTTATCTTGCAATCCCGAGATAATCGTCTCCATGCTCCAAATCCATTTTAAAGCCATTTTTAAGGCATTTCGCGCATACATGAAATGAACACATTTTTCTCCAAAACTATAACAGATGCAAGCTTGTCCTGTTTGGTGGAGATGATATTTAATAAAATAAGTAGAAATCCACTAAAAGTTTTGTTTGGTTATCTTGCAATCCCGAGATAATCGTCTCCATGCTCCAAATCCATTTTAAAGCCATTTTTAAGGCATTTCGCGCATACATGAAATGAACACATTTTTCTCCAAAACTATAACAGATGCAAGCTTGTCCTGTTTGGTGGAGATGATATTTAATAAAATAAGTAGAAATCCACTAAAAGTTTTGTTTGGTTATCTTGCAATCCCGAGATAATCGTCTCCATGCTCCAAATCCATTTTAAAGCCATTTTTAAGGCATTTCGCGCATACATGAAATGAACACATTTTTCTCCAAAACTATAACAGATGCAAGCTTGTCCTGTTTGGTGGAGATGATATTTAATAAAATAAGTAGAAATCCACTAAAAGTTTTGTTTGGTTATCTTGCAATCCCGAGATAATCGTCTCCATGCTCCAAATCCATTTTAAAGCCATTTTTAAGGCATTTCGCGCATACATGAAATGAACACATTTTTCTCCAAAACTATAACAGATGCAAGCTTGTCCTGTTTGGTGGAGATGATATTTAATAAAATAAGTAGAAATCCACTAAAAGTTTTGTTTGGTTATCTTGCAATCCCGAGATAATCGTCTCCATGCTCCAAATCCATTTTAAAGCCATTTTTAAGGCATTTCGCGCATACATGAAATGAACACATTTTTCTCCAAAACTATAACAGATGCAAGCTTGTCCTGTTTGGTGGAGATGATATTTAATAAAATAAGTAGAAATCCACTAAAAGTTTTGTTTGGTTATCTTGCAATCCCGAGATAATCGTCTCCATGCTCCAAATCCATTTTAAAGCCATTTTTAAGGCATTTCGCGCATACATGAAATGAACACATTTTTCTCCAAAACTATAACAGATGCAAGCTTGTCCTGTTTGGTGGAGATGATATTTAATAAAATAAGTAGAAATCCACTAAAAGTTTTGTTTGGTTATCTTGCAATCCCGAGATAATCGTCTCCATGCTCCAAATCCATTTTAAAGCCATTTTTAAGGCATTTCGCGCATACATGAAATGAACACATTTTTCTCCAAAACTATAACAGATGCAAGCTTGTCCTGTTTGGTGGAGATGATATTTAATAAAATAAGTAGAAATCCACTAAAAGTTTTGTTTGGTTATCTTGCAATCCCGAGATAATCGTCTCCATGCTCCAAATCCATTTTAAAGCCATTTTTAAGGCATTTCGCGCATACATGAAATGAACACATTTTTCTCCAAAACTATAACAGATGCAAGCTTGTCCTGTTTGGTGGAGATGATATTTAATAAAATAAGTAGAAATCCACTAAAAGTTTTGTTTGGTTATCTTGCAATCCCGAGATAATCGTCTCCATGCTCCAAATCCATTTTAAAGCCATTTTTAAGGCATTTCGCGCATACATGAAATGAACACATTTTTCTCCAAAACTATAACAGATGCAAGCTTGTCCTGTTTGGTGGAGATGATATTTAATAAAATAAGTAGAAATCCACTAAAAGTTTTGTTTGGTTATCTTGCAATCCCGAGATAATCGTCTCCATGCTCCAAATCCATTTTAAAGCCATTTTTAAGGCATTTCGCGCATACATGAAATGAACACATTTTTCTCCAAAACTATAACAGATGCAAGCTTGTCCTGTTTGGTGGAGATGATATTTAATAAAATAAGTAGAAATCCACTAAAAGTTTTGTTTGGTTATCTTGCAATCCCGAGATAATCGTCTCCATGCTCCAAATCCATTTTAAAGCCATTTTTAAGGCATTTCGCGCATACATGAAATGAACACATTTTTCTCCAAAACTATAACAGATGCAAGCTTGTCCTGTTTGGTGGAGATGATATTTAATAAAATAAGTAGAAATCCACTAAAAGTTTTGTTTGGTTATCTTGCAATCCCGAGATAATCGTCTCCATGCTCCAAATCCATTTTAAAGCCATTTTTAAGGCATTTCGCGCATACATGAAATGAACACATTTTTCTCCAAAACTATAACAGATGCAAGCTTGTCCTGTTTGGTGGAGATGATATTTAATAAAATAAGTAGAAATCCACTAAAAGTTTTGTTTGGTTATCTTGCAATCCCGAGATAATCGTCTCCATGCTCCAAATCCATTTTAAAGCCATTTTTAAGGCATTTCGCGCATACATGAAATGAACACATTTTTCTCCAAAACTATAACAGATGCAAGCTTGTCCTGTTTGGTGGAGATGATATTTAATAAAATAAGTAGAAATCCACTAAAAGTTTTGTTTGGTTATCTTGCAATCCCGAGATAATCGTCTCCATGCTCCAAATCCATTTTAAAGCCATTTTTAAGGCATTTCGCGCATACATGAAATGAACACATTTTTCTCCAAAACTATAACAGATGCAAGCTTGTCCTGTTTGGTGGAGATGATATTTAATAAAATAAGTAGAAATCCACTAAAAGTTTTGTTTGGTTATCTTGCAATCCCGAGATAATCGTCTCCATGCTCCAAATCCATTTTAAAGCCATTTTTAAGGCATTTCGCGCATACATGAAATGAACACATTTTTCTCCAAAACTATAACAGATGCAAGCTTGTCCTGTTTGGTGGAGATGATATTTAATAAAATAAGTAGAAATCCACTAAAAGTTTTGTTTGGTTATCTTGCAATCCCGAGATAATCGTCTCCATGCTCCAAATCCATTTTAAAGCCATTTTTAAGGCATTTCGCGCATACATGAAATGAACACATTTTTCTCCAAAACTATAACAGATGCAAGCTTGTCCTGTTTGGTGGAGATGATATTTAATAAAATAAGTAGAAATCCACTAAAAGTTTTGTTTGGTTATCTTGCAATCCCGAGATAATCGTCTCCATGCTCCAAATCCATTTTAAAGCCATTTTTAAGGCATTTCGCGCATACATGAAATGAACACATTTTTCTCCAAAACTATAACAGATGCAAGCTTGTCCTGTTTGGTGGAGATGATATTTAATAAAATAAGTAGAAATCCACTAAAAGTTTTGTTTGGTTATCTTGCAATCCCGAGATAATCGTCTCCATGCTCCAAATCCATTTTAAAGCCATTTTTAAGGCATTTCGCGCATACATGAAATGAACACATTTTTCTCCAAAACTATAACAGATGCAAGCTTGTCCTGTTTGGTGGAGATGATATTTAATAAAATAAGTAGAAATCCACTAAAAGTTTTGTTTGGTTATCTTGCAATCCCGAGATAATCGTCTCCATGCTCCAAATCCATTTTAAAGCCATTTTTAAGGCATTTCGCGCATACATGAAATGAACACATTTTTCTCCAAAACTATAACAGATGCAAGCTTGTCCTGTTTGGTGGAGATGATATTTAATAAAATAAGTAGAAATCCACTAAAAGTTTTGTTTGGTTATCTTGCAATCCCGAGATAATCGTCTCCATGCTCCAAATCCATTTTAAAGCCATTTTTAAGGCATTTCGCGCATACATGAAATGAACACATTTTTCTCCAAAACTATAACAGATGCAAGCTTGTCCTGTTTGGTGGAGATGATATTTAATAAAATAAGTAGAAATCCACTAAAAGTTTTGTTTGGTTATCTTGCAATCCCGAGATAATCGTCTCCATGCTCCAAATCCATTTTAAAGCCATTTTTAAGGCATTTCGCGCATACATGAAATGAACACATTTTTCTCCAAAACTATAACAGATGCAAGCTTGTCCTGTTTGGTGGAGATGATATTTAATAAAATAAGTAGAAATCCACTAAAAGTTTTGTTTGGTTATCTTGCAATCCCGAGATAATCGTCTCCATGCTCCAAATCCATTTTAAAGCCATTTTTAAGGCATTTCGCGCATACATGAAATGAACACATTTTTCTCCAAAACTATAACAGATGCAAGCTTGTCCTGTTTGGTGGAGATGATATTTAATAAAATAAGTAGAAATCCACTAAAAGTTTTGTTTGGTTATCTTGCAATCCCGAGATAATCGTCTCCATGCTCCAAATCCATTTTAAAGCCATTTTTAAGGCATTTCGCGCATACATGAAATGAACACATTTTTCTCCAAAACTATAACAGATGCAAGCTTGTCCTGTTTGGTGGAGATGATATTTAATAAAATAAGTAGAAATCCACTAAAAGTTTTGTTTGGTTATCTTGCAATCCCGAGATAATCGTCTCCATGCTCCAAATCCATTTTAAAGCCATTTTTAAGGCATTTCGCGCATACATGAAATGAACACATTTTTCTCCAAAACTATAACAGATGCAAGCTTGTCCTGTTTGGTGGAGATGATATTTAATAAAATAAGTAGAAATCCACTAAAAGTTTTGTTTGGTTATCTTGCAATCCCGAGATAATCGTCTCCATGCTCCAAATCCATTTTAAAGCCATTTTTAAGGCATTTCGCGCATACATGAAATGAACACATTTTTCTCCAAAACTATAACAGATGCAAGCTTGTCCTGTTTGGTGGAGATGATATTTAATAAAATAAGTAGAAATCCACTAAAAGTTTTGTTTGGTTATCTTGCAATCCCGAGATAATCGTCTCCATGCTCCAAATCCATTTTAAAGCCATTTTTAAGGCATTTCGCGCATACATGAAATGAACACATTTTTCTCCAAAACTATAACAGATGCAAGCTTGTCCTGTTTGGTGGAGATGATATTTAATAAAATAAGTAGAAATCCACTAAAAGTTTTGTTTGGTTATCTTGCAATCCCGAGATAATCGTCTCCATGCTCCAAATCCATTTTAAAGCCATTTTTAAGGCATTTCGCGCATACATGAAATGAACACATTTTTCTCCAAAACTATAACAGATGCAAGCTTGTCCTGTTTGGTGGAGATGATATTTAATAAAATAAGTAGAAATCCACTAAAAGTTTTGTTTGGTTATCTTGCAATCCCGAGATAATCGTCTCCATGCTCCAAATCCATTTTAAAGCCATTTTTAAGGCATTTCGCGCATACATGAAATGAACACATTTTTCTCCAAAACTATAACAGATGCAAGCTTGTCCTGTTTGGTGGAGATGATATTTAATAAAATAAGTAGAAATCCACTAAAAGTTTTGTTTGGTTATCTTGCAATCCCGAGATAATCGTCTCCATGCTCCAAATCCATTTTAAAGCCATTTTTAAGGCATTTCGCGCATACATGAAATGAACACATTTTTCTCCAAAACTATAACAGATGCAAGCTTGTCCTGTTTGGTGGAGATGATATTTAATAAAATAAGTAGAAATCCACTAAAAGTTTTGTTTGGTTATCTTGCAATCCCGAGATAATCGTCTCCATGCTCCAAATCCATTTTAAAGCCATTTTTAAGGCATTTCGCGCATACATGAAATGAACACATTTTTCTCCAAAACTATAACAGATGCAAGCTTGTCCTGTTTGGTGGAGATGATATTTAATAAAATAAGTAGAAATCCACTAAAAGTTTTGTTTGGTTATCTTGCAATCCCGAGATAATCGTCTCCATGCTCCAAATCCATTTTAAAGCCATTTTTAAGGCATTTCGCGCATACATGAAATGAACACATTTTTCTCCAAAACTATAACAGATGCAAGCTTGTCCTGTTTGGTGGAGATGATATTTAATAAAATAAGTAGAAATCCACTAAAAGTTTTGTTTGGTTATCTTGCAATCCCGAGATAATCGTCTCCATGCTCCAAATCCATTTTAAAGCCATTTTTAAGGCATTTCGCGCATACATGAAATGAACACATTTTTCTCCAAAACTATAACAGATGCAAGCTTGTCCTGTTTGGTGGAGATGATATTTAATAAAATAAGTAGAAATCCACTAAAAGTTTTGTTTGGTTATCTTGCAATCCCGAGATAATCGTCTCCATGCTCCAAATCCATTTTAAAGCCATTTTTAAGGCATTTCGCGCATACATGAAATGAACACATTTTTCTCCAAAACTATAACAGATGCAAGCTTGTCCTGTTTGGTGGAGATGATATTTAATAAAATAAGTAGAAATCCACTAAAAGTTTTGTTTGGTTATCTTGCAATCCCGAGATAATCGTCTCCATGCTCCAAATCCATTTTAAAGCCATTTTTAAGGCATTTCGCGCATACATGAAATGAACACATTTTTCTCCAAAACTATAACAGATGCAAGCTTGTCCTGTTTGGTGGAGATGATATTTAATAAAATAAGTAGAAATCCACTAAAAGTTTTGTTTGGTTATCTTGCAATCCCGAGATAATCGTCTCCATGCTCCAAATCCATTTTAAAGCCATTTTTAAGGCATTTCGCGCATACATGAAATGAACACATTTTTCTCCAAAACTATAACAGATGCAAGCTTGTCCTGTTTGGTGGAGATGATATTTAATAAAATAAGTAGAAATCCACTAAAAGTTTTGTTTGGTTATCTTGCAATCCCGAGATAATCGTCTCCATGCTCCAAATCCATTTTAAAGCCATTTTTAAGGCATTTCGCGCATACATGAAATGAACACATTTTTCTCCAAAACTATAACAGATGCAAGCTTGTCCTGTTTGGTGGAGATGATATTTAATAAAATAAGTAGAAATCCACTAAAAGTTTTGTTTGGTTATCTTGCAATCCCGAGATAATCGTCTCCATGCTCCAAATCCATTTTAAAGCCATTTTTAAGGCATTTCGCGCATACATGAAATGAACACATTTTTCTCCAAAACTATAACAGATGCAAGCTTGTCCTGTTTGGTGGAGATGATATTTAATAAAATAAGTAGAAATCCACTAAAAGTTTTGTTTGGTTATCTTGCAATCCCGAGATAATCGTCTCCATGCTCCAAATCCATTTTAAAGCCATTTTTAAGGCATTTCGCGCATACATGAAATGAACACATTTTTCTCCAAAACTATAACAGATGCAAGCTTGTCCTGTTTGGTGGAGATGATATTTAATAAAATAAGTAGAAATCCACTAAAAGTTTTGTTTGGTTATCTTGCAATCCCGAGATAATCGTCTCCATGCTCCAAATCCATTTTAAAGCCATTTTTAAGGCATTTCGCGCATACATGAAATGAACACATTTTTCTCCAAAACTATAACAGATGCAAGCTTGTCCTGTTTGGTGGAGATGATATTTAATAAAATAAGTAGAAATCCACTAAAAGTTTTGTTTGGTTATCTTGCAATCCCGAGATAATCGTCTCCATGCTCCAAATCCATTTTAAAGCCATTTTTAAGGCATTTCGCGCATACATGAAATGAACACATTTTTCTCCAAAACTATAACAGATGCAAGCTTGTCCTGTTTGGTGGAGATGATATTTAATAAAATAAGTAGAAATCCACTAAAAGTTTTGTTTGGTTATCTTGCAATCCCGAGATAATCGTCTCCATGCTCCAAATCCATTTTAAAGCCATTTTTAAGGCATTTCGCGCATACATGAAATGAACACATTTTTCTCCAAAACTATAACAGATGCAAGCTTGTCCTGTTTGGTGGAGATGATATTTAATAAAATAAGTAGAAATCCACTAAAAGTTTTGTTTGGTTATCTTGCAATCCCGAGATAATCGTCTCCATGCTCCAAATCCATTTTAAAGCCATTTTTAAGGCATTTCGCGCATACATGAAATGAACACATTTTTCTCCAAAACTATAACAGATGCAAGCTTGTCCTGTTTGGTGGAGATGATATTTAATAAAATAAGTAGAAATCCACTAAAAGTTTTGTTTGGTTATCTTGCAATCCCGAGATAATCGTCTCCATGCTCCAAATCCATTTTAAAGCCATTTTTAAGGCATTTCGCGCATACATGAAATGAACACATTTTTCTCCAAAACTATAACAGATGCAAGCTTGTCCTGTTTGGTGGAGATGATATTTAATAAAATAAGTAGAAATCCACTAAAAGTTTTGTTTGGTTATCTTGCAATCCCGAGATAATCGTCTCCATGCTCCAAATCCATTTTAAAGCCATTTTTAAGGCATTTCGCGCATACATGAAATGAACACATTTTTCTCCAAAACTATAACAGATGCAAGCTTGTCCTGTTTGGTGGAGATGATATTTAATAAAATAAGTAGAAATCCACTAAAAGTTTTGTTTGGTTATCTTGCAATCCCGAGATAATCGTCTCCATGCTCCAAATCCATTTTAAAGCCATTTTTAAGGCATTTCGCGCATACATGAAATGAACACATTTTTCTCCAAAACTATAACAGATGCAAGCTTGTCCTGTTTGGTGGAGATGATATTTAATAAAATAAGTAGAAATCCACTAAAAGTTTTGTTTGGTTATCTTGCAATCCCGAGATAATCGTCTCCATGCTCCAAATCCATTTTAAAGCCATTTTTAAGGCATTTCGCGCATACATGAAATGAACACATTTTTCTCCAAAACTATAACAGATGCAAGCTTGTCCTGTTTGGTGGAGATGATATTTAATAAAATAAGTAGAAATCCACTAAAAGTTTTGTTTGGTTATCTTGCAATCCCGAGATAATCGTCTCCATGCTCCAAATCCATTTTAAAGCCATTTTTAAGGCATTTCGCGCATACATGAAATGAACACATTTTTCTCCAAAACTATAACAGATGCAAGCTTGTCCTGTTTGGTGGAGATGATATTTAATAAAATAAGTAGAAATCCACTAAAAGTTTTGTTTGGTTATCTTGCAATCCCGAGATAATCGTCTCCATGCTCCAAATCCATTTTAAAGCCATTTTTAAGGCATTTCGCGCATACATGAAATGAACACATTTTTCTCCAAAACTATAACAGATGCAAGCTTGTCCTGTTTGGTGGAGATGATATTTAATAAAATAAGTAGAAATCCACTAAAAGTTTTGTTTGGTTATCTTGCAATCCCGAGATAATCGTCTCCATGCTCCAAATCCATTTTAAAGCCATTTTTAAGGCATTTCGCGCATACATGAAATGAACACATTTTTCTCCAAAACTATAACAGATGCAAGCTTGTCCTGTTTGGTGGAGATGATATTTAATAAAATAAGTAGAAATCCACTAAAAGTTTTGTTTGGTTATCTTGCAATCCCGAGATAATCGTCTCCATGCTCCAAATCCATTTTAAAGCCATTTTTAAGGCATTTCGCGCATACATGAAATGAACACATTTTTCTCCAAAACTATAACAGATGCAAGCTTGTCCTGTTTGGTGGAGATGATATTTAATAAAATAAGTAGAAATCCACTAAAAGTTTTGTTTGGTTATCTTGCAATCCCGAGATAATCGTCTCCATGCTCCAAATCCATTTTAAAGCCATTTTTAAGGCATTTCGCGCATACATGAAATGAACACATTTTTCTCCAAAACTATAACAGATGCAAGCTTGTCCTGTTTGGTGGAGATGATATTTAATAAAATAAGTAGAAATCCACTAAAAGTTTTGTTTGGTTATCTTGCAATCCCGAGATAATCGTCTCCATGCTCCAAATCCATTTTAAAGCCATTTTTAAGGCATTTCGCGCATACATGAAATGAACACATTTTTCTCCAAAACTATAACAGATGCAAGCTTGTCCTGTTTGGTGGAGATGATATTTAATAAAATAAGTAGAAATCCACTAAAAGTTTTGTTTGGTTATCTTGCAATCCCGAGATAATCGTCTCCATGCTCCAAATCCATTTTAAAGCCATTTTTAAGGCATTTCGCGCATACATGAAATGAACACATTTTTCTCCAAAACTATAACAGATGCAAGCTTGTCCTGTTTGGTGGAGATGATATTTAATAAAATAAGTAGAAATCCACTAAAAGTTTTGTTTGGTTATCTTGCAATCCCGAGATAATCGTCTCCATGCTCCAAATCCATTTTAAAGCCATTTTTAAGGCATTTCGCGCATACATGAAATGAACACATTTTTCTCCAAAACTATAACAGATGCAAGCTTGTCCTGTTTGGTGGAGATGATATTTAATAAAATAAGTAGAAATCCACTAAAAGTTTTGTTTGGTTATCTTGCAATCCCGAGATAATCGTCTCCATGCTCCAAATCCATTTTAAAGCCATTTTTAAGGCATTTCGCGCATACATGAAATGAACACATTTTTCTCCAAAACTATAACAGATGCAAGCTTGTCCTGTTTGGTGGAGATGATATTTAATAAAATAAGTAGAAATCCACTAAAAGTTTTGTTTGGTTATCTTGCAATCCCGAGATAATCGTCTCCATGCTCCAAATCCATTTTAAAGCCATTTTTAAGGCATTTCGCGCATACATGAAATGAACACATTTTTCTCCAAAACTATAACAGATGCAAGCTTGTCCTGTTTGGTGGAGATGATATTTAATAAAATAAGTAGAAATCCACTAAAAGTTTTGTTTGGTTATCTTGCAATCCCGAGATAATCGTCTCCATGCTCCAAATCCATTTTAAAGCCATTTTTAAGGCATTTCGCGCATACATGAAATGAACACATTTTTCTCCAAAACTATAACAGATGCAAGCTTGTCCTGTTTGGTGGAGATGATATTTAATAAAATAAGTAGAAATCCACTAAAAGTTTTGTTTGGTTATCTTGCAATCCCGAGATAATCGTCTCCATGCTCCAAATCCATTTTAAAGCCATTTTTAAGGCATTTCGCGCATACATGAAATGAACACATTTTTCTCCAAAACTATAACAGATGCAAGCTTGTCCTGTTTGGTGGAGATGATATTTAATAAAATAAGTAGAAATCCACTAAAAGTTTTGTTTGGTTATCTTGCAATCCCGAGATAATCGTCTCCATGCTCCAAATCCATTTTAAAGCCATTTTTAAGGCATTTCGCGCATACATGAAATGAACACATTTTTCTCCAAAACTATAACAGATGCAAGCTTGTCCTGTTTGGTGGAGATGATATTTAATAAAATAAGTAGAAATCCACTAAAAGTTTTGTTTGGTTATCTTGCAATCCCGAGATAATCGTCTCCATGCTCCAAATCCATTTTAAAGCCATTTTTAAGGCATTTCGCGCATACATGAAATGAACACATTTTTCTCCAAAACTATAACAGATGCAAGCTTGTCCTGTTTGGTGGAGATGATATTTAATAAAATAAGTAGAAATCCACTAAAAGTTTTGTTTGGTTATCTTGCAATCCCGAGATAATCGTCTCCATGCTCCAAATCCATTTTAAAGCCATTTTTAAGGCATTTCGCGCATACATGAAATGAACACATTTTTCTCCAAAACTATAACAGATGCAAGCTTGTCCTGTTTGGTGGAGATGATATTTAATAAAATAAGTAGAAATCCACTAAAAGTTTTGTTTGGTTATCTTGCAATCCCGAGATAATCGTCTCCATGCTCCAAATCCATTTTAAAGCCATTTTTAAGGCATTTCGCGCATACATGAAATGAACACATTTTTCTCCAAAACTATAACAGATGCAAGCTTGTCCTGTTTGGTGGAGATGATATTTAATAAAATAAGTAGAAATCCACTAAAAGTTTTGTTTGGTTATCTTGCAATCCCGAGATAATCGTCTCCATGCTCCAAATCCATTTTAAAGCCATTTTTAAGGCATTTCGCGCATACATGAAATGAACACATTTTTCTCCAAAACTATAACAGATGCAAGCTTGTCCTGTTTGGTGGAGATGATATTTAATAAAATAAGTAGAAATCCACTAAAAGTTTTGTTTGGTTATCTTGCAATCCCGAGATAATCGTCTCCATGCTCCAAATCCATTTTAAAGCCATTTTTAAGGCATTTCGCGCATACATGAAATGAACACATTTTTCTCCAAAACTATAACAGATGCAAGCTTGTCCTGTTTGGTGGAGATGATATTTAATAAAATAAGTAGAAATCCACTAAAAGTTTTGTTTGGTTATCTTGCAATCCCGAGATAATCGTCTCCATGCTCCAAATCCATTTTAAAGCCATTTTTAAGGCATTTCGCGCATACATGAAATGAACACATTTTTCTCCAAAACTATAACAGATGCAAGCTTGTCCTGTTTGGTGGAGATGATATTTAATAAAATAAGTAGAAATCCACTAAAAGTTTTGTTTGGTTATCTTGCAATCCCGAGATAATCGTCTCCATGCTCCAAATCCATTTTAAAGCCATTTTTAAGGCATTTCGCGCATACATGAAATGAACACATTTTTCTCCAAAACTATAACAGATGCAAGCTTGTCCTGTTTGGTGGAGATGATATTTAATAAAATAAGTAGAAATCCACTAAAAGTTTTGTTTGGTTATCTTGCAATCCCGAGATAATCGTCTCCATGCTCCAAATCCATTTTAAAGCCATTTTTAAGAGGCATTTCGCGCATACATGAAATGAACACATTTTTCTCCAAAACTATAACAGATGCAAGCTTGTCCTGTTTGGTGGAGATGATATTTAATAAAATAAGTAGAAATCCACTAAAAGTTTTGTTTGGTTATCTTGCAATCCCGAGATAATCGTCTCCATGCTCCAAATCCATTTTAAAGCCATTTTTAAGGCATTTCGCGCATACATGAAATGAACACATTTTTCTCCAAAACTATAACAGATGCAAGCTTGTCCTGTTTGGTGGAGATGATATTTAATAAAATAAGTAGAAATCCACTAAAAGTTTTGTTTGGTTATCTTGCAATCCCGAGATAATCGTCTCCATGCTCCAAATCCATTTTAAAGCCATTTTTAAGGCATTTCGCGCATACATGAAATGAACACATTTTTCTCCAAAACTATAACAGATGCAAGCTTGTCCTGTTTGGTGGAGATGATATTTAATAAAATAAGTAGAAATCCACTAAAAGTTTTGTTTGGTTATCTTGCAATCCCGAGATAATCGTCTCCATGCTCCAAATCCATTTTAAAGCCATTTTTAAGGCATTTCGCGCATACATGAAATGAACACATTTTTCTCCAAAACTATAACAGATGCAAGCTTGTCCTGTTTGGTGGAGATGATATTTAATAAAATAAGTAGAAATCCACTAAAAGTTTTGTTTGGTTATCTTGCAATCCCGAGATAATCGTCTCCATGCTCCAAATCCATTTTAAAGCCATTTTTAAGGCATTTCGCGCATACATGAAATGAACACATTTTTCTCCAAAACTATAACAGATGCAAGCTTGTCCTGTTTGGTGGAGATGATATTTAATAAAATAAGTAGAAATCCACTAAAAGTTTTGTTTGGTTATCTTGCAATCCCGAGATAATCGTCTCCATGCTCCAAATCCATTTTAAAGCCATTTTTAAGGCATTTCGCGCATACATGAAATGAACACATTTTTCTCCAAAACTATAACAGATGCAAGCTTGTCCTGTTTGGTGGAGATGATATTTAATAAAATAAGTAGAAATCCACTAAAAGTTTTGTTTGGTTATCTTGCAATCCCGAGATAATCGTCTCCATGCTCCAAATCCATTTTAAAGCCATTTTTAAGGCATTTCGCGCATACATGAAATGAACACATTTTTCTCCAAAACTATAACAGATGCAAGCTTGTCCTGTTTGGTGGAGATGATATTTAATAAAATAAGTAGAAATCCACTAAAAGTTTTGTTTGGTTATCTTGCAATCCCGAGATAATCGTCTCCATGCTCCAAATCCATTTTAAAGCCATTTTTAAGGCATTTCGCGCATACATGAAATGAACACATTTTTCTCCAAAACTATAACAGATGCAAGCTTGTCCTGTTTGGTGGAGATGATATTTAATAAAATAAGTAGAAATCCACTAAAAGTTTTGTTTGGTTATCTTGCAATCCCGAGATAATCGTCTCCATGCTCCAAATCCATTTTAAAGCCATTTTTAAGGCATTTCGCGCATACATGAAATGAACACATTTTTCTCCAAAACTATAACAGATGCAAGCTTGTCCTGTTTGGTGGAGATGATATTTAATAAAATAAGTAGAAATCCACTAAAAGTTTTGTTTGGTTATCTTGCAATCCCGAGATAATCGTCTCCATGCTCCAAATCCATTTTAAAGCCATTTTTAAGGCATTTCGCGCATACATGAAATGAACACATTTTTCTCCAAAACTATAACAGATGCAAGCTTGTCCTGTTTGGTGGAGATGATATTTAATAAAATAAGTAGAAATCCACTAAAAGTTTTGTTTGGTTATCTTGCAATCCCGAGATAATCGTCTCCATGCTCCAAATCCATTTTAAAGCCATTTTTAAGGCATTTCGCGCATACATGAAATGAACACATTTTTCTCCAAAACTATAACAGATGCAAGCTTGTCCTGTTTGGTGGAGATGATATTTAATAAAATAAGTAGAAATCCACTAAAAGTTTTGTTTGGTTATCTTGCAATCCCGAGATAATCGTCTCCATGCTCCAAATCCATTTTAAAGCCATTTTTAAGGCATTTCGCGCATACATGAAATGAACACATTTTTCTCCAAAACTATAACAGATGCAAGCTTGTCCTGTTTGGTGGAGATGATATTTAATAAAATAAGTAGAAATCCACTAAAAGTTTTGTTTGGTTATCTTGCAATCCCGAGATAATCGTCTCCATGCTCCAAATCCATTTTAAAGCCATTTTTAAGGCATTTCGCGCATACATGAAATGAACACATTTTTCTCCAAAACTATAACAGATGCAAGCTTGTCCTGTTTGGTGGAGATGATATTTAATAAAATAAGTAGAAATCCACTAAAAGTTTTGTTTGGTTATCTTGCAATCCCGAGATAATCGTCTCCATGCTCCAAATCCATTTTAAAGCCATTTTTAAGGCATTTCGCGCATACATGAAATGAACACATTTTTCTCCAAAACTATAACAGATGCAAGCTTGTCCTGTTTGGTGGAGATGATATTTAATAAAATAAGTAGAAATCCACTAAAAGTTTTGTTTGGTTATCTTGCAATCCCGAGATAATCGTCTCCATGCTCCAAATCCATTTTAAAGCCATTTTTAAGGCATTTCGCGCATACATGAAATGAACACATTTTTCTCCAAAACTATAACAGATGCAAGCTTGTCCTGTTTGGTGGAGATGATATTTAATAAAATAAGTAGAAATCCACTAAAAGTTTTGTTTGGTTATCTTGCAATCCCGAGATAATCGTCTCCATGCTCCAAATCCATTTTAAAGCCATTTTTAAGGCATTTCGCGCATACATGAAATGAACACATTTTTCTCCAAAACTATAACAGATGCAAGCTTGTCCTGTTTGGTGGAGATGATATTTAATAAAATAAGTAGAAATCCACTAAAAGTTTTGTTTGGTTATCTTGCAATCCCGAGATAATCGTCTCCATGCTCCAAATCCATTTTAAAGCCATTTTTAAGGCATTTCGCGCATACATGAAATGAACACATTTTTCTCCAAAACTATAACAGATGCAAGCTTGTCCTGTTTGGTGGAGATGATATTTAATAAAATAAGTAGAAATCCACTAAAAGTTTTGTTTGGTTATCTTGCAATCCCGAGATAATCGTCTCCATGCTCCAAATCCATTTTAAAGCCATTTTTAAGGCATTTCGCGCATACATGAAATGAACACATTTTTCTCCAAAACTATAACAGATGCAAGCTTGTCCTGTTTGGTGGAGATGATATTTAATAAAATAAGTAGAAATCCACTAAAAGTTTTGTTTGGTTATCTTGCAATCCCGAGATAATCGTCTCCATGCTCCAAATCCATTTTAAAGCCATTTTTAAGGCATTTCGCGCATACATGAAATGAACACATTTTTCTCCAAAACTATAACAGATGCAAGCTTGTCCTGTTTGGTGGAGATGATATTTAATAAAATAAGTAGAAATCCACTAAAAGTTTTGTTTGGTTATCTTGCAATCCCGAGATAATCGTCTCCATGCTCCAAATCCATTTTAAAGCCATTTTTAAGGCATTTCGCGCATACATGAAATGAACACATTTTTCTCCAAAACTATAACAGATGCAAGCTTGTCCTGTTTGGTGGAGATGATATTTAATAAAATAAGTAGAAATCCACTAAAAGTTTTGTTTGGTTATCTTGCAATCCCGAGATAATCGTCTCCATGCTCCAAATCCATTTTAAAGCCATTTTTAAGGCATTTCGCGCATACATGAAATGAACACATTTTTCTCCAAAACTATAACAGATGCAAGCTTGTCCTGTTTGGTGGAGATGATATTTAATAAAATAAGTAGAAATCCACTAAAAGTTTTGTTTGGTTATCTTGCAATCCCGAGATAATCGTCTCCATGCTCCAAATCCATTTTAAAGCCATTTTTAAGGCATTTCGCGCATACATGAAATGAACACATTTTTCTCCAAAACTATAACAGATGCAAGCTTGTCCTGTTTGGTGGAGATGATATTTAATAAAATAAGTAGAAATCCACTAAAAGTTTTGTTTGGTTATCTTGCAATCCCGAGATAATCGTCTCCATGCTCCAAATCCATTTTAAAGCCATTTTTAAGGCATTTCGCGCATACATGAAATGAACACATTTTTCTCCAAAACTATAACAGATGCAAGCTTGTCCTGTTTGGTGGAGATGATATTTAATAAAATAAGTAGAAATCCACTAAAAGTTTTGTTTGGTTATCTTGCAATCCCGAGATAATCGTCTCCATGCTCCAAATCCATTTTAAAGCCATTTTTAAGGCATTTCGCGCATACATGAAATGAACACATTTTTCTCCAAAACTATAACAGATGCAAGCTTGTCCTGTTTGGTGGAGATGATATTTAATAAAATAAGTAGAAATCCACTAAAAGTTTTGTTTGGTTATCTTGCAATCCCGAGATAATCGTCTCCATGCTCCAAATCCATTTTAAAGCCATTTTTAAGGCATTTCGCGCATACATGAAATGAACACATTTTTCTCCAAAACTATAACAGATGCAAGCTTGTCCTGTTTGGTGGAGATGATATTTAATAAAATAAGTAGAAATCCACTAAAAGTTTTGTTTGGTTATCTTGCAATCCCGAGATAATCGTCTCCATGCTCCAAATCCATTTTAAAGCCATTTTTAAGGCATTTCGCGCATACATGAAATGAACACATTTTTCTCCAAAACTATAACAGATGCAAGCTTGTCCTGTTTGGTGGAGATGATATTTAATAAAATAAGTAGAAATCCACTAAAAGTTTTGTTTGGTTATCTTGCAATCCCGAGATAATCGTCTCCATGCTCCAAATCCATTTTAAAGCCATTTTTAAGGCATTTCGCGCATACATGAAATGAACACATTTTTCTCCAAAACTATAACAGATGCAAGCTTGTCCTGTTTGGTGGAGATGATATTTAATAAAATAAGTAGAAATCCACTAAAAGTTTTGTTTGGTTATCTTGCAATCCCGAGATAATCGTCTCCATGCTCCAAATCCATTTTAAAGCCATTTTTAAGGCATTTCGCGCATACATGAAATGAACACATTTTTCTCCAAAACTATAACAGATGCAAGCTTGTCCTGTTTGGTGGAGATGATATTTAATAAAATAAGTAGAAATCCACTAAAAGTTTTGTTTGGTTATCTTGCAATCCCGAGATAATCGTCTCCATGCTCCAAATCCATTTTAAAGCCATTTTTAAGGCATTTCGCGCATACATGAAATGAACACATTTTTCTCCAAAACTATAACAGATGCAAGCTTGTCCTGTTTGGTGGAGATGATATTTAATAAAATAAGTAGAAATCCACTAAAAGTTTTGTTTGGTTATCTTGCAATCCCGAGATAATCGTCTCCATGCTCCAAATCCATTTTAAAGCCATTTTTAAGGCATTTCGCGCATACATGAAATGAACACATTTTTCTCCAAAACATATAACAGATGCAAGCTTGTCCTGTTTGGTGGAGATGATATTTAATAAAATAAGTAGAAATCCACTAAAAGTTTTGTTTGGTTATCTTGCAATCCCGAGATAATCGTCTCCATGCTCCAAATCCATTTTAAAGCCATTTTTAAGGCATTTCGCGCATACATGAAATGAACACATTTTTCTCCAAAACTATAACAGATGCAAGCTTGTCCTGTTTGGTGGAGATGATATTTAATAAAATAAGTAGAAATCCACTAAAAGTTTTGTTTGGTTATCTTGCAATCCCGAGATAATCGTCTCCATGCTCCAAATCCATTTTAAAGCCATTTTTAAGGCATTTCGCGCATACATGAAATGAACACATTTTTCTCCAAAACTATAACAGATGCAAGCTTGTCCTGTTTGGTGGAGATGATATTTAATAAAATAAGTAGAAATCCACTAAAAGTTTTGTTTGGTTATCTTGCAATCCCGAGATAATCGTCTCCATGCTCCAAATCCATTTTAAAGCCATTTTTAAGGCATTTCGCGCATACATGAAATGAACACATTTTTCTCCAAAACTATAACAGATGCAAGCTTGTCCTGTTTGGTGGAGATGATATTTAATAAAATAAGTAGAAATCCACTAAAAGTTTTGTTTGGTTATCTTGCAATCCCGAGATAATCGTCTCCATGCTCCAAATCCATTTTAAAGCCATTTTTAAGGCATTTCGCGCATACATGAAATGAACACATTTTTCTCCAAAACTATAACAGATGCAAGCTTGTCCTGTTTGGTGGAGATGATATTTAATAAAATAAGTAGAAATCCACTAAAAGTTTTGTTTGGTTATCTTGCAATCCCGAGATAATCGTCTCCATGCTCCAAATCCATTTTAAAGCCATTTTTAAGGCATTTCGCGCATACATGAAATGAACACATTTTTCTCCAAAACTATAACAGATGCAAGCTTGTCCTGTTTGGTGGAGATGATATTTAATAAAATAAGTAGAAATCCACTAAAAGTTTTGTTTGGTTATCTTGCAATCCCGAGATAATCGTCTCCATGCTCCAAATCCATTTTAAAGCCATTTTTAAGGCATTTCGCGCATACATGAAATGAACACATTTTTCTCCAAAACTATAACAGATGCAAGCTTGTCCTGTTTGGTGGAGATGATATTTAATAAAATAAGTAGAAATCCACTAAAAGTTTTGTTTGGTTATCTTGCAATCCCGAGATAATCGTCTCCATGCTCCAAATCCATTTTAAAGCCATTTTTAAGGCATTTCGCGCATACATGAAATGAACACATTTTTCTCCAAAACTATAACAGATGCAAGCTTGTCCTGTTTGGTGGAGATGATATTTAATAAAATAAGTAGAAATCCACTAAAAGTTTTGTTTGGTTATCTTGCAATCCCGAGATAATCGTCTCCATGCTCCAAATCCATTTTAAAGCCATTTTTAAGGCATTTCGCGCATACATGAAATGAACACATTTTTCTCCAAAACTATAACAGATGCAAGCTTGTCCTGTTTGGTGGAGATGATATTTAATAAAATAAGTAGAAATCCACTAAAAGTTTTGTTTGGTTATCTTGCAATCCCGAGATAATCGTCTCCATGCTCCAAATCCATTTTAAAGCCATTTTTAAGGCATTTCGCGCATACATGAAATGAACACATTTTTCTCCAAAACTATAACAGATGCAAGCTTGTCCTGTTTGGTGGAGATGATATTTAATAAAATAAGTAGAAATCCACTAAAAGTTTTGTTTGGTTATCTTGCAATCCCGAGATAATCGTCTCCATGCTCCAAATCCATTTTAAAGCCATTTTTAAGGCATTTCGCGCATACATGAAATGAACACATTTTTCTCCAAAACTATAACAGATGCAAGCTTGTCCTGTTTGGTGGAGATGATATTTAATAAAATAAGTAGAAATCCACTAAAAGTTTTGTTTGGTTATCTTGCAATCCCGAGATAATCGTCTCCATGCTCCAAATCCATTTTAAAGCCATTTTTAAGGCATTTCGCGCATACATGAAATGAACACATTTTTCTCCAAAACTATAACAGATGCAAGCTTGTCCTGTTTGGTGGAGATGATATTTAATAAAATAAGTAGAAATCCACTAAAAGTTTTGTTTGGTTATCTTGCAATCCCGAGATAATCGTCTCCATGCTCCAAATCCATTTTAAAGCCATTTTTAAGGCATTTCGCGCATACATGAAATGAACACATTTTTCTCCAAAACTATAACAGATGCAAGCTTGTCCTGTTTGGTGGAGATGATATTTAATAAAATAAGTAGAAATCCACTAAAAGTTTTGTTTGGTTATCTTGCAATCCCGAGATAATCGTCTCCATGCTCCAAATCCATTTTAAAGCCATTTTTAAGGCATTTCGCGCATACATGAAATGAACACATTTTTCTCCAAAACTATAACAGATGCAAGCTTGTCCTGTTTGGTGGAGATGATATTTAATAAAATAAGTAGAAATCCACTAAAAGTTTTGTTTGGTTATCTTGCAATCCCGAGATAATCGTCTCCATGCTCCAAATCCATTTTAAAGCCATTTTTAAGGCATTTCGCGCATACATGAAATGAACACATTTTTCTCCAAAACTATAACAGATGCAAGCTTGTCCTGTTTGGTGGAGATGATATTTAATAAAATAAGTAGAAATCCACTAAAAGTTTTGTTTGGTTATCTTGCAATCCCGAGATAATCGTCTCCATGCTCCAAATCCATTTTAAAGCCATTTTTAAGGCATTTCGCGCATACATGAAATGAACACATTTTTCTCCAAAACTATAACAGATGCAAGCTTGTCCTGTTTGGTGGAGATGATATTTAATAAAATAAGTAGAAATCCACTAAAAGTTTTGTTTGGTTATCTTGCAATCCCGAGATAATCGTCTCCATGCTCCAAATCCATTTTAAAGCCATTTTTAAGGCATTTCGCGCATACATGAAATGAACACATTTTTCTCCAAAACTATAACAGATGCAAGCTTGTCCTGTTTGGTGGAGATGATATTTAATAAAATAAGTAGAAATCCACTAAAAGTTTTGTTTGGTTATCTTGCAATCCCGAGATAATCGTCTCCATGCTCCAAATCCATTTTAAAGCCATTTTTAAGGCATTTCGCGCATACATGAAATGAACACATTTTTCTCCAAAACTATAACAGATGCAAGCTTGTCCTGTTTGGTGGAGATGATATTTAATAAAATAAGTAGAAATCCACTAAAAGTTTTGTTTGGTTATCTTGCAATCCCGAGATAATCGTCTCCATGCTCCAAATCCATTTTAAAGCCATTTTTAAGGCATTTCGCGCATACATGAAATGAACACATTTTTCTCCAAAACTATAACAGATGCAAGCTTGTCCTGTTTGGTGGAGATGATATTTAATAAAATAAGTAGAAATCCACTAAAAGTTTTGTTTGGTTATCTTGCAATCCCGAGATAATCGTCTCCATGCTCCAAATCCATTTTAAAGCCATTTTTAAGGCATTTCGCGCATACATGAAATGAACACATTTTTCTCCAAAACTATAACAGATGCAAGCTTGTCCTGTTTGGTGGAGATGATATTTAATAAAATAAGTAGAAATCCACTAAAAGTTTTGTTTGGTTATCTTGCAATCCCGAGATAATCGTCTCCATGCTCCAAATCCATTTTAAAGCCATTTTTAAGGCATTTCGCGCATACATGAAATGAACACATTTTTCTCCAAAACTATAACAGATGCAAGCTTGTCCTGTTTGGTGGAGATGATATTTAATAAAATAAGTAGAAATCCACTAAAAGTTTTGTTTGGTTATCTTGCAATCCCGAGATAATCGTCTCCATGCTCCAAATCCATTTTAAAGCCATTTTTAAGGCATTTCGCGCATACATGAAATGAACACATTTTTCTCCAAAACTATAACAGATGCAAGCTTGTCCTGTTTGGTGGAGATGATATTTAATAAAATAAGTAGAAATCCACTAAAAGTTTTGTTTGGTTATCTTGCAATCCCGAGATAATCGTCTCCATGCTCCAAATCCATTTTAAAGCCAT
The DNA here is from genome assembly GCF_048569485.1 of Anomaloglossus baeobatrachus. Lineage (NCBI taxonomy): Eukaryota > Metazoa > Chordata > Amphibia > Anura > Aromobatidae > Anomaloglossus > Anomaloglossus baeobatrachus. The sequence continues at coordinate 19,433 of NW_027442479.1, read as the reverse complement.
TTTTAAGGCATTTCGCGCATACATGAAATGAACACATTTTTCTCCAAAACTATAACAGATGCAAGCTTGTCCTGTTTGGTGGAGATGATATTTAATAAAATAAGTAGAAATCCACTAAAAGTTTTGTTTGGTTATCTTGCAATCCCGAGATAATCGTCTCCATGCTCCAAATCCATTTTAAAGCCATTTTTAAGGCATTTCGCGCATACATGAAATGAACACATTTTTCTCCAAAACTATAACAGATGCAAGCTTGTCCTGTTTGGTGGAGATGATATTTAATAAAATAAGTAGAAATCCACTAAAAGTTTTGTTTGGTTATCTTGCAATCCCGAGATAATCGTCTCCATGCTCCAAATCCATTTTAAAGCCATTTTTAAGGCATTTCGCGCATACATGAAATGAACACATTTTTCTCCAAAACTATAACAGATGCAAGCTTGTCCTGTTTGGTGGAGATGATATTTAATAAAATAAGTAGAAATCCACTAAAAGTTTTGTTTGGTTATCTTGCAATCCCGAGATAATCGTCTCCATGCTCCAAATCCATTTTAAAGCCATTTTTAAGGCATTTCGCGCATACATGAAATGAACACATTTTTCTCCAAAACTATAACAGATGCAAGCTTGTCCTGTTTGGTGGAGATGATATTTAATAAAATAAGTAGAAATCCACTAAAAGTTTTGTTTGGTTATCTTGCAATCCCGAGATAATCGTCTCCATGCTCCAAATCCATTTTAAAGCCATTTTTAAGGCATTTCGCGCATACATGAAATGAACACATTTTTCTCCAAAACTATAACAGATGCAAGCTTGTCCTGTTTGGTGGAGATGATATTTAATAAAATAAGTAGAAATCCACTAAAAGTTTTGTTTGGTTATCTTGCAATCCCGAGATAATCGTCTCCATGCTCCAAATCCATTTTAAAGCCATTTTTAAGGCATTTCGCGCATACATGAAATGAACACATTTTTCTCCAAAACTATAACAGATGCAAGCTTGTCCTGTTTGGTGGAGATGATATTTAATAAAATAAGTAGAAATCCACTAAAAGTTTTGTTTGGTTATCTTGCAATCCCGAGATAATCGTCTCCATGCTCCAAATCCATTTTAAAGCCATTTTTAAGGCATTTCGCGCATACATGAAATGAACACATTTTTCTCCAAAACTATAACAGATGCAAGCTTGTCCTGTTTGGTGGAGATGATATTTAATAAAATAAGTAGAAATCCACTAAAAGTTTTGTTTGGTTATCTTGCAATCCCGAGATAATCGTCTCCATGCTCCAAATCCATTTTAAAGCCATTTTTAAGGCATTTCGCGCATACATGAAATGAACACATTTTTCTCCAAAACTATAACAGATGCAAGCTTGTCCTGTTTGGTGGAGATGATATTTAATAAAATAAGTAGAAATCCACTAAAAGTTTTGTTTGGTTATCTTGCAATCCCGAGATAATCGTCTCCATGCTCCAAATCCATTTTAAAGCCATTTTTAAGGCATTTCGCGCATACATGAAATGAACACATTTTTCTCCAAAACTATAACAGATGCAAGCTTGTCCTGTTTGGTGGAGATGATATTTAATAAAATAAGTAGAAATCCACTAAAAGTTTTGTTTGGTTATCTTGCAATCCCGAGATAATCGTCTCCATGCTCCAAATCCATTTTAAAGCCATTTTTAAGGCATTTCGCGCATACATGAAATGAACACATTTTTCTCCAAAACTATAACAGATGCAAGCTTGTCCTGTTTGGTGGAGATGATATTTAATAAAATAAGTAGAAATCCACTAAAAGTTTTGTTTGGTTATCTTGCAATCCCGAGATAATCGTCTCCATGCTCCAAATCCATTTTAAAGCCATTTTTAAGGCATTTCGCGCATACATGAAATGAACACATTTTTCTCCAAAACTATAACAGATGCAAGCTTGTCCTGTTTGGTGGAGATGATATTTAATAAAATAAGTAGAAATCCACTAAAAGTTTTGTTTGGTTATCTTGCAATCCCGAGATAATCGTCTCCATGCTCCAAATCCATTTTAAAGCCATTTTTAAGGCATTTCGCGCATACATGAAATGAACACATTTTTCTCCAAAACTATAACAGATGCAAGCTTGTCCTGTTTGGTGGAGATGATATTTAATAAAATAAGTAGAAATCCACTAAAAGTTTTGTTTGGTTATCTTGCAATCCCGAGATAATCGTCTCCATGCTCCAAATCCATTTTAAAGCCATTTTTAAGGCATTTCGCGCATACATGAAATGAACACATTTTTCTCCAAAACTATAACAGATGCAAGCTTGTCCTGTTTGGTGGAGATGATATTTAATAAAATAAGTAGAAATCCACTAAAAGTTTTGTTTGGTTATCTTGCAATCCCGAGATAATCGTCTCCATGCTCCAAATCCATTTTAAAGCCATTTTTAAGGCATTTCGCGCATACATGAAATGAACACATTTTTCTCCAAAACTATAACAGATGCAAGCTTGTCCTGTTTGGTGGAGATGATATTTAATAAAATAAGTAGAAATCCACTAAAAGTTTTGTTTGGTTATCTTGCAATCCCGAGATAATCGTCTCCATGCTCCAAATCCATTTTAAAGCCATTTTTAAGGCATTTCGCGCATACATGAAATGAACACATTTTTCTCCAAAACTATAACAGATGCAAGCTTGTCCTGTTTGGTGGAGATGATATTTAATAAAATAAGTAGAAATCCACTAAAAGTTTTGTTTGGTTATCTTGCAATCCCGAGATAATCGTCTCCATGCTCCAAATCCATTTTAAAGCCATTTTTAAGGCATTTCGCGCATACATGAAATGAACACATTTTTCTCCAAAACTATAACAGATGCAAGCTTGTCCTGTTTGGTGGAGATGATATTTAATAAAATAAGTAGAAATCCACTAAAAGTTTTGTTTGGTTATCTTGCAATCCCGAGATAATCGTCTCCATGCTCCAAATCCATTTTAAAGCCATTTTTAAGGCATTTCGCGCATACATGAAATGAACACATTTTTCTCCAAAACTATAACAGATGCAAGCTTGTCCTGTTTGGTGGAGATGATATTTAATAAAATAAGTAGAAATCCACTAAAAGTTTTGTTTGGTTATCTTGCAATCCCGAGATAATCGTCTCCATGCTCCAAATCCATTTTAAAGCCATTTTTAAGGCATTTCGCGCATACATGAAATGAACACATTTTTCTCCAAAACTATAACAGATGCAAGCTTGTCCTGTTTGGTGGAGATGATATTTAATAAAATAAGTAGAAATCCACTAAAAGTTTTGTTTGGTTATCTTGCAATCCCGAGATAATCGTCTCCATGCTCCAAATCCATTTTAAAGCCATTTTTAAGGCATTTCGCGCATACATGAAATGAACACATTTTTCTCCAAAACTATAACAGATGCAAGCTTGTCCTGTTTGGTGGAGATGATATTTAATAAAATAAGTAGAAATCCACTAAAAGTTTTGTTTGGTTATCTTGCAATCCCGAGATAATCGTCTCCATGCTCCAAATCCATTTTAAAGCCATTTTTAAGGCATTTCGCGCATACATGAAATGAACACATTTTTCTCCAAAACTATAACAGATGCAAGCTTGTCCTGTTTGGTGGAGATGATATTTAATAAAATAAGTAGAAATCCACTAAAAGTTTTGTTTGGTTATCTTGCAATCCCGAGATAATCGTCTCCATGCTCCAAATCCATTTTAAAGCCATTTTTAAGGCATTTCGCGCATACATGAAATGAACACATTTTTCTCCAAAACTATAACAGATGCAAGCTTGTCCTGTTTGGTGGAGATGATATTTAATAAAATAAGTAGAAATCCACTAAAAGTTTTGTTTGGTTATCTTGCAATCCCGAGATAATCGTCTCCATGCTCCAAATCCATTTTAAAGCCATTTTTAAGGCATTTCGCGCATACATGAAATGAACACATTTTTCTCCAAAACTATAACAGATGCAAGCTTGTCCTGTTTGGTGGAGATGATATTTAATAAAATAAGTAGAAATCCACTAAAAGTTTTGTTTGGTTATCTTGCAATCCCGAGATAATCGTCTCCATGCTCCAAATCCATTTTAAAGCCATTTTTAAGGCATTTCGCGCATACATGAAATGAACACATTTTTCTCCAAAACTATAACAGATGCAAGCTTGTCCTGTTTGGTGGAGATGATATTTAATAAAATAAGTAGAAATCCACTAAAAGTTTTGTTTGGTTATCTTGCAATCCCGAGATAATCGTCTCCATGCTCCAAATCCATTTTAAAGCCATTTTTAAGGCATTTCGCGCATACATGAAATGAACACATTTTTCTCCAAAACTATAACAGATGCAAGCTTGTCCTGTTTGGTGGAGATGATATTTAATAAAATAAGTAGAAATCCACTAAAAGTTTTGTTTGGTTATCTTGCAATCCCGAGATAATCGTCTCCATGCTCCAAATCCATTTTAAAGCCATTTTTAAGGCATTTCGCGCATACATGAAATGAACACATTTTTCTCCAAAACTATAACAGATGCAAGCTTGTCCTGTTTGGTGGAGATGATATTTAATAAAATAAGTAGAAATCCACTAAAAGTTTTGTTTGGTTATCTTGCAATCCCGAGATAATCGTCTCCATGCTCCAAATCCATTTTAAAGCCATTTTTAAGGCATTTCGCGCATACATGAAATGAACACATTTTTCTCCAAAACTATAACAGATGCAAGCTTGTCCTGTTTGGTGGAGATGATATTTAATAAAATAAGTAGAAATCCACTAAAAGTTTTGTTTGGTTATCTTGCAATCCCGAGATAATCGTCTCCATGCTCCAAATCCATTTTAAAGCCATTTTTAAGGCATTTCGCGCATACATGAAATGAACACATTTTTCTCCAAAACTATAACAGATGCAAGCTTGTCCTGTTTGGTGGAGATGATATTTAATAAAATAAGTAGAAATCCACTAAAAGTTTTGTTTGGTTATCTTGCAATCCCGAGATAATCGTCTCCATGCTCCAAATCCATTTTAAAGCCATTTTTAAGGCATTTCGCGCATACATGAAATGAACACATTTTTCTCCAAAACTATAACAGATGCAAGCTTGTCCTGTTTGGTGGAGATGATATTTAATAAAATAAGTAGAAATCCACTAAAAGTTTTGTTTGGTTATCTTGCAATCCCGAGATAATCGTCTCCATGCTCCAAATCCATTTTAAAGCCATTTTTAAGGCATTTCGCGCATACATGAAATGAACACATTTTTCTCCAAAACTATAACAGATGCAAGCTTGTCCTGTTTGGTGGAGATGATATTTAATAAAATAAGTAGAAATCCACTAAAAGTTTTGTTTGGTTATCTTGCAATCCCGAGATAATCGTCTCCATGCTCCAAATCCATTTTAAAGCCATTTTTAAGGCATTTCGCGCATACATGAAATGAACACATTTTTCTCCAAAACTATAACAGATGCAAGCTTGTCCTGTTTGGTGGAGATGATATTTAATAAAATAAGTAGAAATCCACTAAAAGTTTTGTTTGGTTATCTTGCAATCCCGAGATAATCGTCTCCATGCTCCAAATCCATTTTAAAGCCATTTTTAAGGCATTTCGCGCATACATGAAATGAACACATTTTTCTCCAAAACTATAACAGATGCAAGCTTGTCCTGTTTGGTGGAGATGATATTTAATAAAATAAGTAGAAATCCACTAAAAGTTTTGTTTGGTTATCTTGCAATCCCGAGATAATCGTCTCCATGCTCCAAATCCATTTTAAAGCCATTTTTAAGGCATTTCGCGCATACATGAAATGAACACATTTTTCTCCAAAACTATAACAGATGCAAGCTTGTCCTGTTTGGTGGAGATGATATTTAATAAAATAAGTAGAAATCCACTAAAAGTTTTGTTTGGTTATCTTGCAATCCCGAGATAATCGTCTCCATGCTCCAAATCCATTTTAAAGCCATTTTTAAGGCATTTCGCGCATACATGAAATGAACACATTTTTCTCCAAAACTATAACAGATGCAAGCTTGTCCTGTTTGGTGGAGATGATATTTAATAAAATAAGTAGAAATCCACTAAAAGTTTTGTTTGGTTATCTTGCAATCCCGAGATAATCGTCTCCATGCTCCAAATCCATTTTAAAGCCATTTTTAAGGCATTTCGCGCATACATGAAATGAACACATTTTTCTCCAAAACTATAACAGATGCAAGCTTGTCCTGTTTGGTGGAGATGATATTTAATAAAATAAGTAGAAATCCACTAAAAGTTTTGTTTGGTTATCTTGCAATCCCGAGATAATCGTCTCCATGCTCCAAATCCATTTTAAAGCCATTTTTAAGGCATTTCGCGCATACATGAAATGAACACATTTTTCTCCAAAACTATAACAGATGCAAGCTTGTCCTGTTTGGTGGAGATGATATTTAATAAAATAAGTAGAAATCCACTAAAAGTTTTGTTTGGTTATCTTGCAATCCCGAGATAATCGTCTCCATGCTCCAAATCCATTTTAAAGCCATTTTTAAGGCATTTCGCGCATACATGAAATGAACACATTTTTCTCCAAAACTATAACAGATGCAAGCTTGTCCTGTTTGGTGGAGATGATATTTAATAAAATAAGTAGAAATCCACTAAAAGTTTTGTTTGGTTATCTTGCAATCCCGAGATAATCGTCTCCATGCTCCAAATCCATTTTAAAGCCATTTTTAAGGCATTTCGCGCATACATGAAATGAACACATTTTTCTCCAAAACTATAACAGATGCAAGCTTGTCCTGTTTGGTGGAGATGATATTTAATAAAATAAGTAGAAATCCACTAAAAGTTTTGTTTGGTTATCTTGCAATCCCGAGATAATCGTCTCCATGCTCCAAATCCATTTTAAAGCCATTTTTAAGGCATTTCGCGCATACATGAAATGAACACATTTTTCTCCAAAACTATAACAGATGCAAGCTTGTCCTGTTTGGTGGAGATGATATTTAATAAAATAAGTAGAAATCCACTAAAAGTTTTGTTTGGTTATCTTGCAATCCCGAGATAATCGTCTCCATGCTCCAAATCCATTTTAAAGCCATTTTTAAGGCATTTCGCGCATACATGAAATGAACACATTTTTCTCCAAAACTATAACAGATGCAAGCTTGTCCTGTTTGGTGGAGATGATATTTAATAAAATAAGTAGAAATCCACTAAAAGTTTTGTTTGGTTATCTTGCAATCCCGAGATAATCGTCTCCATGCTCCAAATCCATTTTAAAGCCATTTTTAAGGCATTTCGCGCATACATGAAATGAACACATTTTTCTCCAAAACTATAACAGATGCAAGCTTGTCCTGTTTGGTGGAGATGATATTTAATAAAATAAGTAGAAATCCACTAAAAGTTTTGTTTGGTTATCTTGCAATCCCGAGATAATCGTCTCCATGCTCCAAATCCATTTTAAAGCCATTTTTAAGGCATTTCGCGCATACATGAAATGAACACATTTTTCTCCAAAACTATAACAGATGCAAGCTTGTCCTGTTTGGTGGAGATGATATTTAATAAAATAAGTAGAAATCCACTAAAAGTTTTGTTTGGTTATCTTGCAATCCCGAGATAATCGTCTCCATGCTCCAAATCCATTTTAAAGCCATTTTTAAGGCATTTCGCGCATACATGAAATGAACACATTTTTCTCCAAAACTATAACAGATGCAAGCTTGTCCTGTTTGGTGGAGATGATATTTAATAAAATAAGTAGAAATCCACTAAAAGTTTTGTTTGGTTATCTTGCAATCCCGAGATAATCGTCTCCATGCTCCAAATCCATTTTAAAGCCATTTTTAAGGCATTTCGCGCATACATGAAATGAACACATTTTTCTCCAAAACTATAACAGATGCAAGCTTGTCCTGTTTGGTGGAGATGATATTTAATAAAATAAGTAGAAATCCACTAAAAGTTTTGTTTGGTTATCTTGCAATCCCGAGATAATCGTCTCCATGCTCCAAATCCATTTTAAAGCCATTTTTAAGGCATTTCGCGCATACATGAAATGAACACATTTTTCTCCAAAACTATAACAGATGCAAGCTTGTCCTGTTTGGTGGAGATGATATTTAATAAAATAAGTAGAAATCCACTAAAAGTTTTGTTTGGTTATCTTGCAATCCCGAGATAATCGTCTCCATGCTCCAAATCCATTTTAAAGCCATTTTTAAGGCATTTCGCGCATACATGAAATGAACACATTTTTCTCCAAAACTATAACAGATGCAAGCTTGTCCTGTTTGGTGGAGATGATATTTAATAAAATAAGTAGAAATCCACTAAAAGTTTTGTTTGGTTATCTTGCAATCCCGAGATAATCGTCTCCATGCTCCAAATCCATTTTAAAGCCATTTTTAAGGCATTTCGCGCATACATGAAATGAACACATTTTTCTCCAAAACTATAACAGATGCAAGCTTGTCCTGTTTGGTGGAGATGATATTTAATAAAATAAGTAGAAATCCACTAAAAGTTTTGTTTGGTTATCTTGCAATCCCGAGATAATCGTCTCCATGCTCCAAATCCATTTTAAAGCCATTTTTAAGGCATTTCGCGCATACATGAAATGAACACATTTTTCTCCAAAACTATAACAGATGCAAGCTTGTCCTGTTTGGTGGAGATGATATTTAATAAAATAAGTAGAAATCCACTAAAAGTTTTGTTTGGTTATCTTGCAATCCCGAGATAATCGTCTCCATGCTCCAAATCCATTTTAAAGCCATTTTTAAGGCATTTCGCGCATACATGAAATGAACACATTTTTCTCCAAAACTATAACAGATGCAAGCTTGTCCTGTTTGGTGGAGATGATATTTAATAAAATAAGTAGAAATCCACTAAAAGTTTTGTTTGGTTATCTTGCAATCCCGAGATAATCGTCTCCATGCTCCAAATCCATTTTAAAGCCATTTTTAAGGCATTTCGCGCATACATGAAATGAACACATTTTTCTCCAAAACTATAACAGATGCAAGCTTGTCCTGTTTGGTGGAGATGATATTTAATAAAATAAGTAGAAATCCACTAAAAGTTTTGTTTGGTTATCTTGCAATCCCGAGATAATCGTCTCCATGCTCCAAATCCATTTTAAAGCCATTTTTAAGGCATTTCGCGCATACATGAAATGAACACATTTTTCTCCAAAACTATAACAGATGCAAGCTTGTCCTGTTTGGTGGAGATGATATTTAATAAAATAAGTAGAAATCCACTAAAAGTTTTGTTTGGTTATCTTGCAATCCCGAGATAATCGTCTCCATGCTCCAAATCCATTTTAAAGCCATTTTTAAGGCATTTCGCGCATACATGAAATGAACACATTTTTCTCCAAAACTATAACAGATGCAAGCTTGTCCTGTTTGGTGGAGATGATATTTAATAAAATAAGTAGAAATCCACTAAAAGTTTTGTTTGGTTATCTTGCAATCCCGAGATAATCGTCTCCATGCTCCAAATCCATTTTAAAGCCATTTTTAAGGCATTTCGCGCATACATGAAATGAACACATTTTTCTCCAAAACTATAACAGATGCAAGCTTGTCCTGTTTGGTGGAGATGATATTTAATAAAATAAGTAGAAATCCACTAAAAGTTTTGTTTGGTTATCTTGCAATCCCGAGATAATCGTCTCCATGCTCCAAATCCATTTTAAAGCCATTTTTAAGGCATTTCGCGCATACATGAAATGAACACATTTTTCTCCAAAACTATAACAGATGCAAGCTTGTCCTGTTTGGTGGAGATGATATTTAATAAAATAAGTAGAAATCCACTAAAAGTTTTGTTTGGTTATCTTGCAATCCCGAGATAATCGTCTCCATGCTCCAAATCCATTTTAAAGCCATTTTTAAGGCATTTCGCGCATACATGAAATGAACACATTTTTCTCCAAAACTATAACAGATGCAAGCTTGTCCTGTTTGGTGGAGATGATATTTAATAAAATAAGTAGAAATCCACTAAAAGTTTTGTTTGGTTATCTTGCAATCCCGAGATAATCGTCTCCATGCTCCAAATCCATTTTAAAGCCATTTTTAAGGCATTTCGCGCATACATGAAATGAACACATTTTTCTCCAAAACTATAACAGATGCAAGCTTGTCCTGTTTGGTGGAGATGATATTTAATAAAATAAGTAGAAATCCACTAAAAGTTTTGTTTGGTTATCTTGCAATCCCGAGATAATCGTCTCCATGCTCCAAATCCATTTTAAAGCCATTTTTAAGGCATTTCGCGCATACATGAAATGAACACATTTTTCTCCAAAACTATAACAGATGCAAGCTTGTCCTGTTTGGTGGAGATGATATTTAATAAAATAAGTAGAAATCCACTAAAAGTTTTGTTTGGTTATCTTGCAATCCCGAGATAATCGTCTCCATGCTCCAAATCCATTTTAAAGCCATTTTTAAGGCATTTCGCGCATACATGAAATGAACACATTTTTCTCCAAAACTATAACAGATGCAAGCTTGTCCTGTTTGGTGGAGATGATATTTAATAAAATAAGTAGAAATCCACTAAAAGTTTTGTTTGGTTATCTTGCAATCCCGAGATAATCGTCTCCATGCTCCAAATCCATTTTAAAGCCATTTTTAAGGCATTTCGCGCATACATGAAATGAACACATTTTTCTCCAAAACTATAACAGATGCAAGCTTGTCCTGTTTGGTGGAGATGATATTTAATAAAATAAGTAGAAATCCACTAAAAGTTTTGTTTGGTTATCTTGCAATCCCGAGATAATCGTCTCCATGCTCCAAATCCATTTTAAAGCCATTTTTAAGGCATTTCGCGCATACATGAAATGAACACATTTTTCTCCAAAACTATAACAGATGCAAGCTTGTCCTGTTTGGTGGAGATGATATTTAATAAAATAAGTAGAAATCCACTAAAAGTTTTGTTTGGTTATCTTGCAATCCCGAGATAATCGTCTCCATGCTCCAAATCCATTTTAAAGCCATTTTTAAGGCATTTCGCGCATACATGAAATGAACACATTTTTCTCCAAAACTATAACAGATGCAAGCTTGTCCTGTTTGGTGGAGATGATATTTAATAAAATAAGTAGAAATCCACTAAAAGTTTTGTTTGGTTATCTTGCAATCCCGAGATAATCGTCTCCATGCTCCAAATCCATTTTAAAGCCATTTTTAAGGCATTTCGCGCATACATGAAATGAACACATTTTTCTCCAAAACTATAACAGATGCAAGCTTGTCCTGTTTGGTGGAGATGATATTTAATAAAATAAGTAGAAATCCACTAAAAGTTTTGTTTGGTTATCTTGCAATCCCGAGATAATCGTCTCCATGCTCCAAATCCATTTTAAAGCCATTTTTAAGGCATTTCGCGCATACATGAAATGAACACATTTTTCTCCAAAACTATAACAGATGCAAGCTTGTCCTGTTTGGTGGAGATGATATTTAATAAAATAAGTAGAAATCCACTAAAAGTTTTGTTTGGTTATCTTGCAATCCCGAGATAATCGTCTCCATGCTCCAAATCCATTTTAAAGCCATTTTTAAGGCATTTCGCGCATACATGAAATGAACACATTTTTCTCCAAAACTATAACAGATGCAAGCTTGTCCTGTTTGGTGGAGATGATATTTAATAAAATAAGTAGAAATCCACTAAAAGTTTTGTTTGGTTATCTTGCAATCCCGAGATAATCGTCTCCATGCTCCAAATCCATTTTAAAGCCATTTTTAAGGCATTTCGCGCATACATGAAATGAACACATTTTTCTCCAAAACTATAACAGATGCAAGCTTGTCCTGTTTGGTGGAGATGATATTTAATAAAATAAGTAGAAATCCACTAAAAGTTTTGTTTGGTTATCTTGCAATCCCGAGATAATCGTCTCCATGCTCCAAATCCATTTTAAAGCCATTTTTAAGGCATTTCGCGCATACATGAAATGAACACATTTTTCTCCAAAACTATAACAGATGCAAGCTTGTCCTGTTTGGTGGAGATGATATTTAATAAAATAAGTAGAAATCCACTAAAAGTTTTGTTTGGTTATCTTGCAATCCCGAGATAATCGTCTCCATGCTCCAAATCCATTTTAAAGCCATTTTTAAGGCATTTCGCGCATACATGAAATGAACACATTTTTCTCCAAAACTATAACAGATGCAAGCTTGTCCTGTTTGGTGGAGATGATATTTAATAAAATAAGTAGAAATCCACTAAAAGTTTTGTTTGGTTATCTTGCAATCCCGAGATAATCGTCTCCATGCTCCAAATCCATTTTAAAGCCATTTTTAAGGCATTTCGCGCATACATGAAATGAACACATTTTTCTCCAAAACTATAACAGATGCAAGCTTGTCCTGTTTGGTGGAGATGATATTTAATAAAATAAGTAGAAATCCACTAAAAGTTTTGTTTGGTTATCTTGCAATCCCGAGATAATCGTCTCCATGCTCCAAATCCATTTTAAAGCCATTTTTAAGGCATTTCGCGCATACATGAAATGAACACATTTTTCTCCAAAACTATAACAGATGCAAGCTTGTCCTGTTTGGTGGAGATGATATTTAATAAAATAAGTAGAAATCCACTAAAAGTTTTGTTTGGTTATCTTGCAATCCCGAGATAATCGTCTCCATGCTCCAAATCCATTTTAAAGCCATTTTTAAGGCATTTCGCGCATACATGAAATGAACACATTTTTCTCCAAAACTATAACAGATGCAAGCTTGTCCTGTTTGGTGGAGATGATATTTAATAAAATAAGTAGAAATCCACTAAAAGTTTTGTTTGGTTATCTTGCAATCCCGAGATAATCGTCTCCATGCTCCAAATCCATTTTAAAGCCATTTTTAAGGCATTTCGCGCATACATGAAATGAACACATTTTTCTCCAAAACTATAACAGATGCAAGCTTGTCCTGTTTGGTGGAGATGATATTTAATAAAATAAGTAGAAATCCACTAAAAGTTTTGTTTGGTTATCTTGCAATCCCGAGATAATCGTCTCCATGCTCCAAATCCATTTTAAAGCCATTTTTAAGGCATTTCGCGCATACATGAAATGAACACATTTTTCTCCAAAACTATAACAGATGCAAGCTTGTCCTGTTTGGTGGAGATGATATTTAATAAAATAAGTAGAAATCCACTAAAAGTTTTGTTTGGTTATCTTGCAATCCCGAGATAATCGTCTCCATGCTCCAAATCCATTTTAAAGCCATTTTTAAGGCATTTCGCGCATACATGAAATGAACACATTTTTCTCCAAAACTATAACAGATGCAAGCTTGTCCTGTTTGGTGGAGATGATATTTAATAAAATAAGTAGAAATCCACTAAAAGTTTTGTTTGGTTATCTTGCAATCCCGAGATAATCGTCTCCATGCTCCAAATCCATTTTAAAGCCATTTTTAAGGCATTTCGCGCATACATGAAATGAACACATTTTTCTCCAAAACTATAACAGATGCAAGCTTGTCCTGTTTGGTGGAGATGATATTTAATAAAATAAGTAGAAATCCACTAAAAGTTTTGTTTGGTTATCTTGCAATCCCGAGATAATCGTCTCCATGCTCCAAATCCATTTTAAAGCCATTTTTAAGGCATTTCGCGCATACATGAAATGAACACATTTTTCTCCAAAACTATAACAGATGCAAGCTTGTCCTGTTTGGTGGAGATGATATTTAATAAAATAAGTAGAAATCCACTAAAAGTTTTGTTTGGTTATCTTGCAATCCCGAGATAATCGTCTCCATGCTCCAAATCCATTTTAAAGCCATTTTTAAGGCATTTCGCGCATACATGAAATGAACACATTTTTCTCCAAAACTATAACAGATGCAAGCTTGTCCTGTTTGGTGGAGATGATATTTAATAAAATAAGTAGAAATCCACTAAAAGTTTTGTTTGGTTATCTTGCAATCCCGAGATAATCGTCTCCATGCTCCAAATCCATTTTAAAGCCATTTTTAAGGCATTTCGCGCATACATGAAATGAACACATTTTTCTCCAAAACTATAACAGATGCAAGCTTGTCCTGTTTGGTGGAGATGATATTTAATAAAATAAGTAGAAATCCACTAAAAGTTTTGTTTGGTTATCTTGCAATCCCGAGATAATCGTCTCCATGCTCCAAATCCATTTTAAAGCCATTTTTAAGGCATTTCGCGCATACATGAAATGAACACATTTTTCTCCAAAACTATAACAGATGCAAGCTTGTCCTGTTTGGTGGAGATGATATTTAATAAAATAAGTAGAAATCCACTAAAAGTTTTGTTTGGTTATCTTGCAATCCCGAGATAATCGTCTCCATGCTCCAAATCCATTTTAAAGCCATTTTTAAGGCATTTCGCGCATACATGAAATGAACACATTTTTCTCCAAAACTATAACAGATGCAAGCTTGTCCTGTTTGGTGGAGATGATATTTAATAAAATAAGTAGAAATCCACTAAAAGTTTTGTTTGGTTATCTTGCAATCCCGAGATAATCGTCTCCATGCTCCAAATCCATTTTAAAGCCATTTTTAAGGCATTTCGCGCATACATGAAATGAACACATTTTTCTCCAAAACTATAACAGATGCAAGCTTGTCCTGTTTGGTGGAGATGATATTTAATAAAATAAGTAGAAATCCACTAAAAGTTTTGTTTGGTTATCTTGCAATCCCGAGATAATCGTCTCCATGCTCCAAATCCATTTTAAAGCCATTTTTAAGGCATTTCGCGCATACATGAAATGAACACATTTTTCTCCAAAACTATAACAGATGCAAGCTTGTCCTGTTTGGTGGAGATGATATTTAATAAAATAAGTAGAAATCCACTAAAAGTTTTGTTTGGTTATCTTGCAATCCCGAGATAATCGTCTCCATGCTCCAAATCCATTTTAAAGCCATTTTTAAGGCATTTCGCGCATACATGAAATGAACACATTTTTCTCCAAAACTATAACAGATGCAAGCTTGTCCTGTTTGGTGGAGATGATATTTAATAAAATAAGTAGAAATCCACTAAAAGTTTTGTTTGGTTATCTTGCAATCCCGAGATAATCGTCTCCATGCTCCAAATCCATTTTAAAGCCATTTTTAAGGCATTTCGCGCATACATGAAATGAACACATTTTTCTCCAAAACTATAACAGATGCAAGCTTGTCCTGTTTGGTGGAGATGATATTTAATAAAATAAGTAGAAATCCACTAAAAGTTTTGTTTGGTTATCTTGCAATCCCGAGATAATCGTCTCCATGCTCCAAATCCATTTTAAAGCCATTTTTAAGGCATTTCGCGCATACATGAAATGAACACATTTTTCTCCAAAACTATAACAGATGCAAGCTTGTCCTGTTTGGTGGAGATGATATTTAATAAAATAAGTAGAAATCCACTAAAAGTTTTGTTTGGTTATCTTGCAATCCCGAGATAATCGTCTCCATGCTCCAAATCCATTTTAAAGCCATTTTTAAGGCATTTCGCGCATACATGAAATGAACACATTTTTCTCCAAAACTATAACAGATGCAAGCTTGTCCTGTTTGGTGGAGATGATATTTAATAAAATAAGTAGAAATCCACTAAAAGTTTTGTTTGGTTATCTTGCAATCCCGAGATAATCGTCTCCATGCTCCAAATCCATTTTAAAGCCATTTTTAAGGCATTTCGCGCATACATGAAATGAACACATTTTTCTCCAAAACTATAACAGATGCAAGCTTGTCCTGTTTGGTGGAGATGATATTTAATAAAATAAGTAGAAATCCACTAAAAGTTTTGTTTGGTTATCTTGCAATCCCGAGATAATCGTCTCCATGCTCCAAATCCATTTTAAAGCCATTTTTAAGGCATTTCGCGCATACATGAAATGAACACATTTTTCTCCAAAACTATAACAGATGCAAGCTTGTCCTGTTTGGTGGAGATGATATTTAATAAAATAAGTAGAAATCCACTAAAAGTTTTGTTTGGTTATCTTGCAATCCCGAGATAATCGTCTCCATGCTCCAAATCCATTTTAAAGCCATTTTTAAGGCATTTCGCGCATACATGAAATGAACACATTTTTCTCCAAAACTATAACAGATGCAAGCTTGTCCTGTTTGGTGGAGATGATATTTAATAAAATAAGTAGAAATCCACTAAAAGTTTTGTTTGGTTATCTTGCAATCCCGAGATAATCGTCTCCATGCTCCAAATCCATTTTAAAGCCATTTTTAAGGCATTTCGCGCATACATGAAATGAACACATTTTTCTCCAAAACTATAACAGATGCAAGCTTGTCCTGTTTGGTGGAGATGATATTTAATAAAATAAGTAGAAATCCACTAAAAGTTTTGTTTGGTTATCTTGCAATCCCGAGATAATCGTCTCCATGCTCCAAATCCATTTTAAAGCCATTTTTAAGGCATTTCGCGCATACATGAAATGAACACATTTTTCTCCAAAACTATAACAGATGCAAGCTTGTCCTGTTTGGTGGAGATGATATTTAATAAAATAAGTAGAAATCCACTAAAAGTTTTGTTTGGTTATCTTGCAATCCCGAGATAATCGTCTCCATGCTCCAAATCCATTTTAAAGCCATTTTTAAGGCATTTCGCGCATACATGAAATGAACACATTTTTCTCCAAAACTATAACAGATGCAAGCTTGTCCTGTTTGGTGGAGATGATATTTAATAAAATAAGTAGAAATCCACTAAAAGTTTTGTTTGGTTATCTTGCAATCCCGAGATAATCGTCTCCATGCTCCAAATCCATTTTAAAGCCATTTTTAAGGCATTTCGCGCATACATGAAATGAACACATTTTTCTCCAAAACTATAACAGATGCAAGCTTGTCCTGTTTGGTGGAGATGATATTTAATAAAATAAGTAGAAATCCACTAAAAGTTTTGTTTGGTTATCTTGCAATCCCGAGATAATCGTCTCCATGCTCCAAATCCATTTTAAAGCCATTTTTAAGGCATTTCGCGCATACATGAAATGAACACATTTTTCTCCAAAACTATAACAGATGCAAGCTTGTCCTGTTTGGTGGAGATGATATTTAATAAAATAAGTAGAAATCCACTAAAAGTTTTGTTTGGTTATCTTGCAATCCCGAGATAATCGTCTCCATGCTCCAAATCCATTTTAAAGCCATTTTTAAGGCATTTCGCGCATACATGAAATGAACACATTTTTCTCCAAAACTATAACAGATGCAAGCTTGTCCTGTTTGGTGGAGATGATATTTAATAAAATAAGTAGAAATCCACTAAAAGTTTTGTTTGGTTATCTTGCAATCCCGAGATAATCGTCTCCATGCTCCAAATCCATTTTAAAGCCATTTTTAAGGCATTTCGCGCATACATGAAATGAACACATTTTTCTCCAAAACTATAACAGATGCAAGCTTGTCCTGTTTGGTGGAGATGATATTTAATAAAATAAGTAGAAATCCACTAAAAGTTTTGTTTGGTTATCTTGCAATCCCGAGATAATCGTCTCCATGCTCCAAATCCATTTTAAAGCCATTTTTAAGGCATTTCGCGCATACATGAAATGAACACATTTTTCTCCAAAACTATAACAGATGCAAGCTTGTCCTGTTTGGTGGAGATGATATTTAATAAAATAAGTAGAAATCCACTAAAAGTTTTGTTTGGTTATCTTGCAATCCCGAGATAATCGTCTCCATGCTCCAAATCCATTTTAAAGCCATTTTTAAGGCATTTCGCGCATACATGAAATGAACACATTTTTCTCCAAAACTATAACAGATGCAAGCTTGTCCTGTTTGGTGGAGATGATATTTAATAAAATAAGTAGAAATCCACTAAAAGTTTTGTTTGGTTATCTTGCAATCCCGAGATAATCGTCTCCATGCTCCAAATCCATTTTAAAGCCATTTTTAAGGCATTTCGCGCATACATGAAATGAACACATTTTTCTCCAAAACTATAACAGATGCAAGCTTGTCCTGTTTGGTGGAGATGATATTTAATAAAATAAGTAGAAATCCACTAAAAGTTTTGTTTGGTTATCTTGCAATCCCGAGATAATCGTCTCCATGCTCCAAATCCATTTTAAAGCCATTTTTAAGGCATTTCGCGCATACATGAAATGAACACATTTTTCTCCAAAACTATAACAGATGCAAGCTTGTCCTGTTTGGTGGAGATGATATTTAATAAAATAAGTAGAAATCCACTAAAAGTTTTGTTTGGTTATCTTGCAATCCCGAGATAATCGTCTCCATGCTCCAAATCCATTTTAAAGCCATTTTTAAGGCATTTCGCGCATACATGAAATGAACACATTTTTCTCCAAAACTATAACAGATGCAAGCTTGTCCTGTTTGGTGGAGATGATATTTAATAAAATAAGTAGAAATCCACTAAAAGTTTTGTTTGGTTATCTTGCAATCCCGAGATAATCGTCTCCATGCTCCAAATCCATTTTAAAGCCATTTTTAAGGCATTTCGCGCATACATGAAATGAACACATTTTTCTCCAAAACTATAACAGATGCAAGCTTGTCCTGTTTGGTGGAGATGATATTTAATAAAATAAGTAGAAATCCACTAAAAGTTTTGTTTGGTTATCTTGCAATCCCGAGATAATCGTCTCCATGCTCCAAATCCATTTTAAAGCCATTTTTAAGGCATTTCGCGCATACATGAAATGAACACATTTTTCTCCAAAACTATAACAGATGCAAGCTTGTCCTGTTTGGTGGAGATGATATTTAATAAAATAAGTAGAAATCCACTAAAAGTTTTGTTTGGTTATCTTGCAATCCCGAGATAATCGTCTCCATGCTCCAAATCCATTTTAAAGCCATTTTTAAGGCATTTCGCGCATACATGAAATGAACACATTTTTCTCCAAAACTATAACAGATGCAAGCTTGTCCTGTTTGGTGGAGATGATATTTAATAAAATAAGTAGAAATCCACTAAAAGTTTTGTTTGGTTATCTTGCAATCCCGAGATAATCGTCTCCATGCTCCAAATCCATTTTAAAGCCATTTTTAAGGCATTTCGCGCATACATGAAATGAACACATTTTTCTCCAAAACTATAACAGATGCAAGCTTGTCCTGTTTGGTGGAGATGATATTTAATAAAATAAGTAGAAATCCACTAAAAGTTTTGTTTGGTTATCTTGCAATCCCGAGATAATCGTCTCCATGCTCCAAATCCATTTTAAAGCCATTTTTAAGGCATTTCGCGCATACATGAAATGAACACACTTTTTCTCCAAAACTATAACAGATGCAAGCTTGTCCTGTTTGGTGGAGATGATATTTAATAAAATAAGTAGAAATCCACTAAAAGTTTTGTTTGGTTATCTTGCAATCCCGAGATAATCGTCTCCATGCTCCAAA